>NC_090751.1:85481627-85496627 GCF_036898095.1 Palaemon carinicauda
AAAATATGAAAACATTTTAAAGCAAACAGAACTCTCTCCGTTTCTTGGCTAATAGGAATTGAATAAATATTTGAGAACATAAATAAACAAAAAGACAAAATAAAGAGAAAAAAATAGAAATATTGTAAATTTCTTCCATAATACACAAAATGTAGGAGATATAGTCGGGATACAAACAAACAACAACAACAACAAATTCAGCCGTTTCTAGTCTGCTGACAGTTTACATCAACACGCCGGAAACTGTGGATTGGTGATGGTGGGAGACTTTTGTCTGATCACTAACAGCAAACTAATCTAGTATGGATGGCCATGACTAGTTCAGCTTTGCTGATCAAGGCGATACACAAACCCTTTCACCACGTTAGGGTATCTCCACTCAAATGTTTGATTCTTAATTAATACTCTTTAAAGGCCGCTCATGAATGGCAGAGGCCCAATCAAGCAGGATAATGCCCTACAGACTGACTATATATACATATGATCAGCACCCAAGCCGCCTCTCCACCTAAGTTAGGACCAATGAGCGCCAGGCAATGGCTGCTGATGCCTTACCAGATAGACCTATAGGCTTCCCCCAAACTCCCCATCCTTAACTCAATAAGGATGGTGAGGTTGCAGCGACCAAAGGAACTAACGAGTTTGGGCGGGACTCGAAATCCAGTCTGGCAATCACCAGGAAAGGACACTACCACCAGGCCATCACAACCCTTAAAAAGAAGGAGATACACAAACCCTTCCACCACGTTAAGGTGTTCCCACTCAGAACGAGCAGTAGACATATATTGACATCAAACTCGCCATTTTAAAACATGCAGCCTTAACCCTTCATAAAATTCTCATCTCTCCTATAAAATTCTTTCCCTTTTTATCCACAGGGACAACTAACTTAATTAAAAAAGAATGAACGAGGCAATCACCTGTAATTAGAGACCAAAACTATCAGTTATTAATCGCTGACAAGCAACATCAGTCGTGTAAAGACACATTAATATTTGAATCAGTAGAACTTCAAAAGTTCAAACTTGCAGCGAATGCTTCAATGTTGAACAGGCTGACATCAGTCTTTTTATAGTTTATATATGAAATATCTGATTTTATGTTGTTACTGTTTTTTAAAATATTTTATTTTATTTTTTCATAACTTCATATATCGTTTCTTAAGTTCTTTATTTAATTTCCTCGCTAGGCTATTTTTCCTGTTGGAGACCTTGAGCTTATAGCATCTTGGTTTTCCACGTAGAGTTGTAGCATAGCTAGTAATATTAATAATAATAATTACATAAGGAATGCCACACTGTTAAATATTTGCCATAAAAAACGGTAAAAATCATGGAATAAACATTGCCAGCTATTTACCGTTTTAAAAACCGATATATTAACGTTAAGGAGTGATATTACGGTCGCCTGTATTATTATTATTATTATTATTATTATTATTATTATTATTATTATTATTATTATTATTATTACTTGCTAGGCTATCACAAGTGGGAAAAGCAGAATACTATAAACCCGAGGGTTCTAACAGGGAAAAGAGAAGAAACTAACAATTAAAATAAAATTCTCTAAGGGCAGCAACAACACCAAAATAAATCTTTCATATATAAACTATAAAAACTTTAACAAACAAGAAGAAGAGAAATAGGGATAATAGTGTGTCCGAGTGTACCCTCAAGCAACAAAACTCTACCCCAAGACAGTGAAAGATCATGGTGCAGTGCCCTTCTTTTGGGATACCTGCTTACGATAGCTAAAATACCGATGAGAACCGTATATTTTTAAGGAGAATATTTTATTACAATTACGAGTTTTTTTTTAAACAGAGCAAGTAAGGGTTGACCATTTCAATCGGTATTGTTCATCTATCAGTTGGAGAGTACAGCGGTGTTTGGAAATCACTCGATTTCAATCGTCTTAACTTACAGAAATGGCTCATGCAATCCTAATAGTCAGGCCTTCTACATTATGAGGCTCAATACTAAACGGTATTCTGTAAGATTTATTCCAGCTGAGACCAAGTAGTCAAATGACCTTCCTAATCAGGTAGTTGAATCGGTAGAACTTCATAAGTTAAATATTGCAGCAAATGTTTTTATGTTGAACAGGCTTACATAAGTCATAATAAAGTTTATATTTGAGAAATCTGTTTTAATGATGTTATTATTCCTAAAATCTTTCATTTTAATTGTTCATTACCTTTCGTATGGTTTATTTACTTCCTTATTTCCCTTCCTCAATAGGGTATTTTTCCCTGTTGGAGCCCTTGGCCTTATAACATCCCACTTTTCCAACTAGGGTTACAGCTTAGCTAGTAGTAGTAGTGATGATAATAATAATAATAATAATAATAATAATAATAATAATAATAATAATAATTCCTCCTGACCAAAGATACCAAGCATGGTATTAATAATATCTCAATTGGAATTGGAAATTTCCTGTATGATCATACATACACACATTGAGCTGGTGTAACATAAAAAAAAAAATATACATCTCTTAGAAACGGAATTATAACTATTAATCCCACCCCTCTAATGGAGAGAGCCATATAGGATGTGTTTATATATATATATATATATATATATATATATATATATATATATATATATATATATATATATATATATATATATATATATATATACATATATATACTATATATCTATGTATATATACATATATATATATATATATATATATATATATATATATATATATATATATATATATCTAATCTATCTACTCCAGTAACATTAACAACATTTAAATCAACATACCCCAAAGTGTAATTCTTAACTAACGTAACCAGATTAATGTGATAAATAAAAAAGAAAATAAAAAAAAAATCTTGGAATTACCAAATAAAAGTAAAAAGAAATGTTAGCATATAATGCATACACACCATATCTTTGATGTGGAATCTAAATCTAATCCATTGACCTAGCTAAGTAACAAAAAGGAAAAAAAAGAAAATATATATTTACGATAAATGAATGACATTGGAAGGTATCGAAAAATATTACATTGGACCAAATAGAAAAAGATTCTGATTAAATCTATGATGAATGCGGTACTTTGGCTATGAAGGAGACGGTGCTGTACTTAATAGAATCGAATGCACGAATTTAAACTAAGAAAGATTTTGAAACCCTGATTTAAAATTTAATTAGAAAAGAGAAACAACTACTTGGTTTATCCAAGTGAATCATACCCGTTACATTCGAAGAGGGTCTGAAGAGGATCTCGAAAGATTAGAAAAAATTAGAGAATAAACATTTACAGATCATAATAAACATAATTAATAATGCATATTAAGCTTAGTCAAACTCGAAAAGTGCAAGATATAAAGTTAAACGTGAAAGTTTGTCAAACATAAGGATAAGGAGATTATTTCTGCCTGATGCGCTAAATCCCGTTTATCGTCCTTATCCGGTAAATTTAAGGCCAATTAAAATTGCTTTCAGCAGGATTAATATTATATATATACATATACATTATATATATATATATATATATATATATATATATATATATATATATATATATATATATATATATGTATATATATATATATATATATATATATATATATATATATATATGTATATATATATATATATATATATATATATATATATATATATATATAACATATATATATGCATATATATACATATATATCGTTCTTGGAATGATCACTGTGTATAAAAATAGCCATGGAAATCAAGGTCACGAATGACCCCCTACTTTAAAAGTTCAAGGTTACCCGGAAATAGATCCAACAAACAAAATTCTATCATTTATCGATTTCTAATTATTATAATTATTATTGTTGTTGTTGTTGTTGTTGTTGTTGTTGTTGTTGTTGTTGTTGTTGTTGTTGTTGTTGTTGTTGTTGTTACTAATAAGATTTCTAAACACCAACACCTAAAGTGTTTTTAACCACTTAAATGTAATAACTATATCAAGCCATGAGTATGTGGTTGAGATTTTATGCTATTACTCATTGTATAATTCTTCTTCAGTGTTAGCTGCATTATTCAAATATTTTTCTAAAAAGATAAACTGGAAAAAGAAATCACATTTTGATTTTAGAGTTCTCTTGCTTGAGAGTACACTCGGGCACACTATTCTATCTTATTTCTCTTCCTATTATTTTGTTCAAGTTTTTATAGTTTATATAGGAAAGATTTATTTCAATGTTACTTTTCTTAAAATATTTAATTTTCCTTGCTTCATTTCCTCACTGGGCTATTTTCCCTGTTAGAGCCCCTTGGGGTTATAGCATCCTGCTTTTCCAACTAGGGTTGTAGCTTAGCAAGTAATAATAATAATAATAATAATAATAATAATAATAATAATAATAATAATAATAATAATAATAATGTAAGTGGCGCATAAAACACATTAAATAGTAGGATTCGGTAAATTTGGTCTTTACAAATAGACATTCTAAAAATAAGCATGAAATAAAAATAACCACTACATGCAGAATATCTGCTGTTTTACTCAGAAATTTTCACTGGCTTTTATAAACTTAATGGCCCTAACCCAAAACTGCAAAATTCACATTAATTCAATCTGAAAACTGACTTGCAAAAAACAATCGCAATTTAATTTATATTTCAGAATAGGTTACAGGAAAATGGCCTCAGTAAAATTATCAATTGATAATGTGTATTGAGCAAAGACTGACGATCGAGAGATAATCAGGCTTCATAAAATAAGTGCCTTATACAAAATAAATCTAATTAAACTTTGATATAAATATATCATAATTTACCACCAAACACCTTACACTATATATATATATATATATATATATATATATATATATATATATATATATATATATATATATATATATATATATATATATATATATATATATATATATATATATATATATATATTAAGAAAACTTGAAATTCTACGCGAAATTTAAAACCTCACAGAATATCTAATTTCATAGTAATCCAAATTAAAAATATTTGTTTTTCTGTAACTCATGAATATATATATATATATATATATATATATATATATATATATATATATATATATATACATATATATATATATATATATATATATATATATATATAATATATATATATATATATATATATATATATATATATATATATATATATATATATATATGTGTGTGTATATGTATATATATATAAATATATATATGTATATATATGTATATATATATATAATACATATATATATATATATATATATATATATATATATATATATATATATATATATATATATATATAATATATATATATATATATATATATATATATATATATATATAATACAAGCGCGCACTTACACATATTATATATAAACGTAAGCATAAACACACACATATATATATATATATATATATATATATATATATATATATATATATATATATATAATATATATATATGTTATATATATATGTACACACACACCCACACACACACACACACACACATATATATATATATATATATATATATATATATATATATATATATATATATATACTACATAGAATTTTATATTTCTAAATATGAATTAAGTAAGTTTTCTTTATCCTCAGTTTAATAGTGTCATTGATATTTTAAATATGAACTTGACCGTAGTTATTAACTCAATGAAAATAGATAAATAAAATAAATGCTACAGGAAAAAAGGAAAATAATGGAAATGAAATGTAAGGGAATAAAAGCTGAAAGAGTTTTCATGGGAGCCTGGAATCAGAAAATGGGATAGAGTAGGGGGATATTTTCCAATTCATAACTTTACGGAAAAGGAGACAAGCGTTTAAAATTACTTCTAAGTAATGAAAAAGTTGATAAACATTCGAAATTATTTCAAAGTAATGAGCAACGAGACTAGCATCCAACATTACTTCAAAGTAATGAAAAAGTTGACAAACATTCGAAATTAGTTCAAAGTTATGAAAAAGTTGATAAACATTCGAAATTATTTCAAAGTAATGAGCAACGAGACTAGCATCCAACATTACTTCAAAGTAATGAAAAAGTTGACAAACATTCGAAATTAGTTCAAAGTTATGAAAAAGTTGATAAACATTCGAAATTATTTCAAAGTAATGAGCAACGAGACTAGCATCCAACATTACTTCAAAGTAATGAAAAAGTTGACAAACATTCGAAATTAGTTCAAAGTTATGAAAAAGTTGATAAACATTCGAAATTATTTCAAAGTAATGAGCAACGAGACTAGCATTCAACATTACTTCAAAGTAATGAAAAAGTTGACAAACATTCGAAATTAGTTCAAAGTTATGAAAAAATTGATAAGCGTTCGACATAACTTCAAAGTAATAAAAAAATTGACAACCATTCGAAATTATTTCAAAGTAGTGAAAAAGGAGACAAGCATTTGAAATTACTTCAATTTAAGAAAAATGGAGAAAAACTTTCGAAATAACTTCAAGTTATGAAAAGTTGACAATCATTCGAAATTACTTCAAAGTGATGAAAAAGTTGATAAACATGAAATTACTTGAAAGTTTTGAAAAAGGAGACAAGCATTCAAAATAACTTCAAAGCAATGAAAAAGGAGACAAGCATTCAAAATTACTTCAAAGTAATGAAAAAAAATGAGATAACGTTCACATTTACTTCAAAGTAATGAAAAAGGAGACAAGCATTCGAAATAACTTCAAAGTAATGAAAAAGTTGACAAGAGTTCGGAATTACTTCAAAGCTATGAAAAAATGATTATGCATTCAAAATTACTTCAAAGTAATGAAAAATGAGACAAACATTCAAAATTACTTCAAAGTAATGAAAAAGGACACAAGCATTCGAAATAACTTCAAAATAATGGAAAAGGACACAAGCATTCGAAATAACTTCAAAATAATGAAAAAGTTGAAAAGCATTCGAAATTACTTCAAAGTAATGAAAAAAGGAGACAAGCATTCAAAATAACTTCAAAGTAATAAAAAAAAGTGACAAGCATTCAAAATTACTTCAAAATAATGAAAAAGTTGAAAAGCATTCGAAATTTCTTCAAAGTAATGAAAAAGGAGACAATCATTCAAAATAACTTCAAAGTAATAAAAAAGGTGACAAGCATTGAAAATTACTTTAAAATAATGAAAATGGAGACAAGCATTCAAAATTACTTTAAAATAATGAAAAAGGTGACAAGCATTCAAAATTACTTTAAAATAATGAAAAATGAGACTAGCATTCGACATTACTAAAAAGTAATAACAACGGAGACAGACATTCGAAATTACTCCAAAGTAATGAAAAAGTTAACAAGCATTCGACATTACTAAAAAGTAATAAAAGAGGAAGCAAACATTTGGAATTACTAAAAAGTAATCAAAGAGGAGACAAGCATTCGGAATTACTTCAATGCATTTAGCAATCGTTAGAAAATCCATTACTGAAAATAATATAAGCAACATACGTAACAGCTTTATCTTATTCTGTTAAAATTTTTGCTGTTAAAACTGCATGACAGCTACTGAATATTACATTTTCAACTTAATGCTTCGTCCATCTTCTGATTTAATTTCAAGGGACGAATCTTATAATCATTGAAATCAAATAAAATTCAAATGTCCTACATGAAATTAGAATAAATAATAAGTCAAAATATAACTAAAACCACAACAAAAGTTGAAATACATAAACAAGATAAGATTAAATGTATCACAATGTTCTTGTTTTTAGAATAGTACCTGCAGCCGTTAAATACACTTTCTTCCTGGTAGTGTTGCCAGATGGGTTAGTCTAATAATCCTCAAAACTCATGATAAAAATTCCCCAAAACAGCCCAAGAATCCCCAATTCAACAAATACAATTTCTTCTAATCCTGTAGGCTTTACTATTATAGAAATTACTCACTCTACTTCATATAAAGGCAAACAAACTAATTGCAACGATATAAAGGTTTACTCATCTGTTTCTTCTTCATAGAAATTTGTACAAAATATCCCCATCAGACAACCAAAATCCCCTAATTTAAGAATAAATCCCTAAATCTGACAACACTGCTTCCTGGTAGCAAACCAGCTGAGGCATACCAGGCCACCAAGGCCAAACACTTCTCTCACTTGATAGGATAACTCTCATCCAATCACGACAAAGATAAACAAAACTAAGGACTCTGAATGGCTTAGGATAGATATCCTCTTTATCCCTTGCATCACCCCTCGGGCGATTGTTAAGAATAAGGGTCAATAACTCCACCCACACAGTGCAGCCATAGTTAAGCAAGCTATTCAGAAAAATCTACAAAGGGAACCACTCCCGAAAACCGGTCCTCGCGGACAGCATGTCAACCGATTCTTTTGTTTCAGCGTCCTCTACCATCGTTCGCTCCGGACAAGGAGCGAAATTCAAACCAGAGGAAGGGCCCGAACCGTTGAATACACCTGGCTTGGGAGGCTGTGTCGCAGTGCACAGCAATGCAAGACATAAGCCTTTTCAGATTCTGGCTTTCGCCCACATGGTCTACTGACAGCCAACTACATAAAACAAACTGGGATTTAGTCCGACATGAATAATATTATTTCTCTTCCATTCAAGGATCACAAAGCTCTGACTGTCTGTTCTTTATTTAAATGGAGGTTAAAATCTGTCTTAATCAAACATGTATTTTAATTTTTTTTAATCTATTGACTGGTATTATTACTTTTACTTAATAAGAATTTTTAATGCTTCTCATATTAAAAAAAAAAAAACAAGAAAACTTATCTATTTAATTTTATTACTTTTACTTAATAAGAATCTTTAGTGCTTCACATATAAAGAAAAAATACAAGAAAACCTATCTATTTAATGTGATTATTACTTTCTATATAATAAGAATTCGTAATGCTTCTCATAAAAAAAACAAGAAAACATTTCTATTTACTCTCATTACCACTTTTATCTAATAAGAATTCTTAATGCTTGTCATCCAGAAACAAGAAAACTTGCTTTAGAACCACACTTCTGTGAACAGGAATATTTTTCCCAGCAAGTTAGATACCTATTTAGTTTGAGCACCCCTTTTTCGGGAATTATTCTTTGTCTCTCCAGCCCCAGTTGGTTCAGTCATTGGATGCAGGTTCTCCCTATGTATACACAACAAACTACCTTTCTCTTACTTCAAAAGGATCACCATCAATCCCTTTCATCTCTCCTCTCTTACAAACCCCTATTTTCGGCTGGGCTAGTCCTTGATCATTCTCCAGTCTTCCCTCTTAAGGATTATCACAGTATTCTTCTACTTCTTCGAGGCTCCCTATATCCCAAGTCACCTCCTGCTCCTCCTCCAACCAACAACTCTATTGAAGGTTGATCCTGATATCACAGACTAGACGGACGGAGCTCAGATCTTCTCAAGCGGCAAGTAAAATATTTTAATTGTTATTATCTTCATTTTTATTACAAGCTAAGCTACAATCCTAGTTGGAACAGCAAGAAGCTATAAGCCCAAGAGCCCCAACAGGTATAAATAGCCGCAGTGAGGAAAGGAAACTAGGAAATAAAAAACTATGAGAAGTAATGAATAATCAAAATAAAATATAAGAACAGTAACAACATTAAATTAAATTTTTAATATATAAACTATAAACACTTTAAAAAGGAAGAGAGAGAGAGAGAGAGAGAGAGAGAGAGAGAGAGAGAGAGAGAGAGAGAGAGAGAGAGAGAGAACAGCGTAACCGTGTGTACCCTAAGCAAAAGAACTCTAATCCACGACAGTGGAGGGCCATGATACAGAGGATATGGCACTACCCAAAACTAGAAAAGAATGGTTTGATTTTGGAGTCTTCTTCTCCTGCAAGAGCTGCCATTATTCATTTCTACTGTCCATTTGTATCCAAGGAAATAGAAAGGAGGAATACAAAGACAGTTAAATAATGATGTTCATATTATAAATAATCATCCTTGTTATGTTTTCGAAATGAATCCATGAACAGTTCAATTAATTTTCAGCTTTAAGAATGATGATGGAAAGTGATACAATTTTTAATTTGCACAAAGAGGAGTCGAGTTAATCCTATGTACTAAAATGATTAATTAGGCCCAGTTTCTATGAGGCCGATTAAATTATTTCTAGATCCCAACAAACCACTTAAAATCTTTTCAAAAATCCTTAAAAGTCTTTTTGAGATTCCTGGTGCAACTTTTATTGTAACAATAAAAGTAAGCCAAATGTTAGAAAATCAATAAGCTACTTAAAAGATCCAAACTCTTGTAAAGAAGACATTACAAAATTTAGCAACATGCTCACATAAGCTGAGTGGTTCAAGTAGATATATACATTTATACTCCCACCCAAAGAGCATAAAGTTTCCAAATGATTTAGAAACATATCAATTATTGAATGAAAGGTATATGTATGTATGTATGTATGTATGTATGTATGTATGTATGTTTGTATGTATGTATAAATGTACAAATATATTTATATATATATACATATACATATATATATATATATATATATATATATATATATATATATATATATATATATATATATATATATATATATATATATATGATCAAATTATTTACGGTGTTAATTTTACATAGTGAATACTATATGGAATAATTTTTTTAAATGGTGAAATCAAATGGAGTCAAGAGCAAAATCGCAATTCTTTGGAAGCCAATAGAGAGATCAATAGCATTCTTCTTAAATACTATGAATAAAATAACATTTGAGATGATTATATCGGAGCTAAATGAACCAAAGTTCAATTGCGAGCGGATTGGCGAATTAATGCAAAAAGTTAAGTGTTCATAAAACGCTGCTCTTGGAATTGCATGAAAGCTGCTGAAATACTGACGTGGCCAATGTAGATTAAATATGTGAAACTATAAATGCGTTAATGGGCAAATCCTATTAAAACTTTATTAATATACCTGACAAATGGGACAGCCTGACCCAAGCAAAAAATCCGATAATCAACAGCGACATTGTATTGTGCTCCGTTTGTGATCCTGCATACAATTTGGTAACACAAAAGCCCGTGAATCCAGGACATTCTAATAGAGAGGAGCATTTTCCTTTCATGGACACGGACACACAAAGAGAAATAGAGAGAGAAAGAGGGAGAGAAACTTTTTTTATTATTAGATTTTCCACAGAGGTTATGCAGTTTACCCCGGCTCTTGTAGCTGGAAATAAGAGACCCTCGTTAGTTTCGGTGTTGTCCAAGCCATCTCACCCAGCAGGAGTGTGTGGACCAAAGCATGTGGACTTGTGTTTGTTTCCCAGCATGTCCGTCCACCGTCGACGTCTCCGGCCAGAGAGAGAGAGAGAGAGAGAGAGAGAGAGAGAGAGAGAGAGAGAGGAGTGGAGGGTGAAGGAGGGGGACATGTGGAGCTGGGTGTTCCTCTCGCCGAGGACCCTTGGACTGGAAAGCAAACACTAGACCAGCTGCCCAACCAAAGGGTAGAGACGGCCTTGGGAGAGGCGGCAGCGCCAGCCATGATAAAGTGTGTTTGCATTATTTTTTTCCCTCCACCTGTCACACCCAGAGTCTGTTTTTTTTTCCATCAGCCTCAAACAAATAGGTATAAAAAAGCACATAATTACTTATCATCTGCAATTAATCAGATTCCCCCCAAAAAAGATTAAAGGGTATATTAATTTCCAACCACTTTCATTCGCAAAATAATAATTCGTAGATTTATGTCTGTTGATAATTACAGTAATTCATATTACATTAGGCGTAATTAAAGGGTAATTATGCTTATAACAAATGAATTATTAATGTTCATATTTTCAAGCATTAAACTCCTATTACTCGTTCACCGAAAAAAAAAAAAACTTCTAAAATGTGCAATCATCAGAAGAATTACAGCAGTAATCAGTACCTTTAATCTAGTCATTATTAGAAATGTAATTACCCATGTTATGATGATAACAGTTTTAGACGAATCTGTTAGAGTAATCAACGTGTTCACGCATCATGAATTGCATTACGTCACTGTAACATCTAAAGGTTGACTAAATATTTTGTAAACATCAGATACAAAAGATATACAATTACTCGAGATATTTTCAATATGACTTTCCATCTCAATTATCATTCATCACCGATGACTCTTATGAAAAGAGATCTTTGCTATAAGGAATATTTCAAATAAATAATGAATAGCGATAATGAGTATTTAGCGGAATTGCACTAGTATTAATTTCAATTTAATGAAAGATAAGCCTGAGACAAACTTTGACTCTTATGATGAGAGATCTTTGCTATAAGGACTATTTCAAATGAATCATGAATAAATAAATATTTCGCGGAATTACAATGATATTAATTTCAATATAATGAAAGGTGAACCCGAGATATCCTTTATAAAGACGCCTATTTTTTCCTTACATACTAAACATCTTTTAAGTAAATAACGTTGAATGTAACTGATATATAACAGAAACATTAAACATTTATAACAGCTAACGAATTTGAATCAAATGTTCTACACGGAGGTTAATTTATTATAATATTCTTCAAAGGGACTTACCAACAGATCTAGATGAATGTGCTTACTGCTTATCAAAATAATGATTACAGTGCAAACGAATTTCAATATACATTTTGATCAAAGGATAACTTTAGGCAATTGCTAAATACTTTAGAAGTGCCCTACAGAGCAGGACAATGCCCTAGAGACTGACCATACAATACGTATGATCAGCGCCCAAGCCTACTCTCCACCCAAGCTAGGACCAAGGAGGGCCAAGCAACGGATGTTGATGGCTCCCCAAAACCCCCAACCTTAACTCACAAGGATGGTGAGGTTGTGGACTCTAAAGGAGTTAACGAGTTTGAGAGGGACTCGAAACCCAAGTCTGGCGATCAACAGGCAGAGACGTTACCAACAGGCCACAAAAACCCCTATAATTTAATGCTGAACAGACAAAAAAAATGGTCATCCTACCTTCCTTCCTTATGCTTCTGTATATCTAGTTTATAAAGATGAAAGTCTTGCCTTCACGTATATCGATTTTTTTTAAGATAATAATAAAAATAATATCAATAATGTAAATATTTATATGGTCTCATTCATATACGCATGCACAACAAGGTCGTAACAATAACAAACTATTGGATAATTACACATCTATATTTACTCATATACATATCCACATTTTGCAGGAGAGATGTATCAAAAAAAAAAAAAAAAAAAAAAAAAAAAAAAAAAAAAAAAAAAAAAAAAAATTTTGGATATTACTATGAAGACGGAAAAAAAAATAATCAAATCTAATACTTACATAAGTCATTTTTCTAAACTAAAAAGGTTCCTTTGCTTCAAGGTATGAACAACAAGAAGAATTGAATGTCATTCTTGTCACCTTGAAAACAAATATTAAGAACAAAAAGGCAAAAGCAAATTTGAGAGGAAACAGATACAATTATCTTAACAGTTTTAACAATAAAAAGTGTAGAGAAGGGTAAATAAAAACGTGTACAGGGGTAAATAAAAAAGTGTAAAGAGGTAAATAAAAGTAAACACGAGTAAATAAAAAGATGTATAAAGAGGTATATAAAACACCTCGAAAACATATCCCTTGGTCCTCGCAAACAGACAAGTCTGAGAAGAAACGAGCACCGAGTCAATTTTCAAAAAGGAAACAAGAAAGTGCGTTGGGAGACGCAATGTAATTCAACATTTCAAATTATTATTGAATTTCTCTAGAGGGAAAAATGCAATGCCGGCAGAGATGACGAGGCACAGGAGGGGAGGGGGGGGGGGGTCGGTGTTTCGCTCCAGGAATACCAATATCACATAATGTCGTGCAATTGCACGGAGAAGGCGCTGCAAGTGTGACACGATTGCACGCCAAGGCATGCTGGAACTTCTTGCCGAAGGAGATTACTATTGGCGGAGGGACGCGGGCGTCGGAAATAGGTTGGACTCAAAGATCTAATTCGGCGCCCACCACACGTGGGTGGCACCGAGGTGTAAAGCCCCCCTCCCCCCCCCCCCTCTCTCTCTCTCCGACCCTGACACCTATCTTACGCATTGAATTTTCTTTGCAATGTCTTTTCATCAGTTCAAAATGTCATTCTTCACTCCGGAAAGGATAGACTGGGCTCAATTCCTATGTCTTGGACTCAGAGGACCTTAATAACTGAATTTCACTAGAATTTTCTTCACTCCAATGGATAAAATTCTTAGAACATCCGCGTGACCGTAAACGAGTATTATTACATATGTGTGTGTGTATATATATATATATATATATATATATATATATATATATATATATATATATATATAATGATATATATATATATATATAATGATATATATATATATATATATATATATATATATATATATATAATGATATATATATATATAATGATATATATATATATAATGATATATATATATATATATATATATATATATATATATATATATATATATATATAGGATGAAGAGGACAGCAAGAAGACTTCGGATCATCTTACATATTTCTTCTACACACCAACGTTTCGGGAATCCATTCCCATCATCAGGGCTACATATAACACAAAATTATGTTTACATTAAAAATCAATGATACATTTTTTGCTTAAAAATACTTTGGTAGAAAAAAATAATATAAAAAAACGGCTAAAATAATATATATATAAAAAAGTGGCAAACTGAGGTCCTTTACAATTTTGATATTAGAAACACTTGTGATCAAAATAGAATGTAAAAAAAAAAATATATACACACACATACATACATACATATATATATATATATATATATATATATATATATATATATATATATATATATTTATATATATAAATGAATGATCGAACTTGCTGTCAACAGATGTGGCTGAAAACTATAAAAATATTTTAGAAAATTCTTGAAGAAAACGCTTTAACTTCGAGAAGGAACTCAACAATTGAATTACAGTATAAAATGTATTAGTAAAAACATCTATTATAAACAATCTTTCTTAAAGAAAGTTAAGATCGTCAT
>NC_090751.1:85501627-85506627 GCF_036898095.1 Palaemon carinicauda
ATTCCTTTTTTAACATCTTGTGAAATATCGTCAATAACCACAGATGTGACCATTCTTCCACAAAGGTAGACACGCAACCATACATCACCATGATGCCTCGAAATAGCGTCTTCTGTCATCCTCGCTTTCCAGAAGAGAAAAAAAAATATATATAAATATCCAGTTTCTCAATAGCCAATAGTCTCTCCTCTAATTCCTGTGTGTCCGTACCTTCCTTCCTACACCTCTGTGTCCTACACTTTTAGTGTATGCAGATCTGTTTATCGATGAATATTTGTAATTGTAATTATTTTCTTGTTTACGTTCCACCAGCGCAGCATTTCCCAGGTGAATCTTAAAGGGTTCCATGTTGATACTAAAGATAAAATCTCCCCTATAAAATACAGAGCAAGGGTCTGGATATATATAAATATATAAATATATATATATATATATATATATATATATATATATATATATATATATATATATAAATATATA
This sequence comes from Palaemon carinicauda, assembly GCF_036898095.1. Classification (NCBI taxonomy): domain Eukaryota; kingdom Metazoa; phylum Arthropoda; class Malacostraca; order Decapoda; family Palaemonidae; genus Palaemon; species Palaemon carinicauda. The sequence goes on from NC_090751.1 coordinate 85,502,108, forward strand.
TATATATATATATATAAATATATATATATATATATATATATATATATATATATATATGTGTGTGTGTGTGTGTGTGTGTGTGTGTCTGTATTTCTTTTCTGTCACGCTGGCGGGCAACCACTCGGAAAACAACAATCCTTTAAAAATTGCCTAAACAAGCGTGTGGTATTTAGGAATGGGGGAGGGGGTGGAAAGGGATGAATGTGTATGTATGTGTGGATCTATCTATATATTCATCCATCATTATTGACGGGTTACGTACACTAATAATGGAATAAATACACAAATAATTCCACTTATCAGTCATCGAAAGTATTTTGGAAAGTGACTTCAAAATCTACTGGGATGCCACGTGATGGAATAATTATATTCTGAACGAAAACCTAAGGTTAAAAAAATCGTTCAATCCTGATGCCTATAAACTAATTATAAAAATAAAGATTTCAGCCGCACTATTTGCAGCTTTGACGATTAAAAATTATTTTCTAGCTAAAACAAAAGCATTCGATTCTAAAAAACACAATATAGATAAAAGTAAAACATTTAATAAAAAAATTAGTCGAAGATATTTTCAGTTCACATATGGTAATCAAATCATAATAATTAAAAAAATATATATAATATACGTACCAGTTCGGTGGAGTTAAAACAGAAAGAAATCCACAGCACGTCAAAACTTACCTGAAAAGAAAAAGCAATTTCAAATTAATCATCATATTAATTGTTAATATAATTAGTAATTGCGATAAAAATGGGATTACATATTTTCATATTTATAGTAAATTGGTTCAGAAAAGAATACAAAATTCATAATGTTATAGAAGATATAAATATGTCTTTATCTACCTATCTATCTATCTATCTATCTATCTATCTATCTATCTATCTATATATATATATATATATATATATATATATATATATATATATATATATATATATATATATATATATATATATATATGTATATATCTGATTTTAGCATCCCGCTTTTCCAGCTAGGTTTGTAGCTTAGCAAGAAATAATAATAATAATAATAATAACAATAATAATAATAATAATAACAATAATAATAATTATATATACAGTATATACATATATATATATATATATATATATATATATATATATAATCCTTCCAAATATTCTTTTTCAAAGAAATACTTGAACAACAATCACGACATAAAAAAATATTCGGTTCTTACTGCTGCGTCTACACCCCTAAACAATCCTTAGAAAAAGAAATCCTAAGAATATCCTTAACTGGTGTAAAAGAAGAAGAAGAAGAAGAAGAAGAAGAAAAAGAAGAAGAAGAAGAAGAAGAAGAAGAAGAAGAACCCGTCTCGATTTAAAAAAAAAAAAAAAAATCTTCAACTATAACGCAGGAGTGAAAGTGTCACCTAAACATGTTCATGAGGTATTCAATTGGCATTCCAATTTTCTTATAAGCTCTAAACTAAAAGTTACGACGATTTATGAAAGCTCTGAAATTAGAGGTTGGGGCATAAATCCTTCAAGAAAACAGGGGTAGAAGCAAACGTCAAATTAGTCCCAATTTAAAGCAATAAATCTTTCCATAAACGTAGGTTGCATGGCACAAACTAATAAGACTATCAACGGAAATGTATGCACGACCTTTACCAGTATTTTTTTTTATGGAATTGAGTATGTGAATGTTTACACAAGCGCACACGCAACACACACACACACACACACACACACACACACACACACACACATATATATATATATATATATATATATATATATAATTTATATACACATACACGTATATATATCTATGTAATTATAATTTTTATATATACTCATGGAGTATATATAGGAACACACACAAAGACACACACACACACACACACACACACACACACACACACATATATATATATATATATATATATATATATATATATATATATATATATATATACAAGACTATACAGATAGATTGATGGACATAGAGATAGATACTTCACACCATCGAGCTAGGGCATATGACATTTTTCATCACTCTTTAGTGTATCAGGTTCAAGATATTTGGCAAGTTGTGATTTACTTCAACGAATGAGATATATAAAGTTAAGGATTTGAAGCGAAAAGACTTACTGGAACCAAAATACTTACAAAGGGGGAAAGTAGTATCGATATACTCTGTTATTTAAAGGCTTAAGTAGCTGGATTAGAAAGATATGGTGATGTTAGTAGGTATTTAGTTCTTAGAGTGATTAAAATAATAAGGTAGTCTTGAGGACAGTTCCTGGAGAAGTGTCAGAAAAAACAGTCTGACTGTATACATACACACACACACACACACACACACACACACACACACACACACACACACACACACACACACACCAAAAAAAAAAAAAAAAAAAACTTATTTTCAATCTGAAATTCATCCTAAAAATATACTGTTCTTATACGTATTTTTGTAAAATACGGGCGACCGTGATTTTTTTCACTGCTTTATTATCTTATGCGGGTTGGTGACAGTGATATCAATCCTTAAAGTCAATATGTCCCTCTTTTAAACGGTAATGTCTGACAACATTTATTCAAGGCTTTCCATTGATTTTTTGGCAAATTTCTAACAGTGTACAGTATATTTGCTTCAAAAGAATAATTTGGAAAGAAGCACTATGGCGAAAAACGTCTATATATTAAGTATTCAAACTACTTGACGCTTGTATGAATGTGCGTGTGTATAAAAACCATTTGCAGTCCTGACTTTGACGATTAATAGGAATTTCCACTTCTGAAGAGCAACTGATTTTTCCTGGCAATAGGATGAGTACTTCTGAATAACAAAAATAAACATAATAATGACACTTCAATAAAAATATTCAAGTAAATGGATATACTATTTAGATCATATAATCAACAAAGCAATCCACTAAACAATTTATAGCATTAAAAAAAAGGTACAAACATTAGCTCCATTAAAATTCAGACAAAAAAAAGAAAAAAAAAAAAAAAGAGCTTTTACATGAAATCACATCTTTAAAAAGGTTAACGTCAGCCCTCATTAAATTTCTGTATCAACTATACCTTTAAAAGGAGAGAGAGAGAGAGAGAGAGAGAGAGAGAGAGAGAGAGAGAGGGGGGGTTGGGGGGGGGGGGTCGTATTACTTCAGGGACGTCTACATTTCCCGAGGTGTGTGTGTTTTGGGGGGAGCGGGCGAATACTCCAATAATGAGAATGCAATCAATACTTCCTTTCCCAAATGAGGAGGAACTATTTAAAGGAATGCAGATTGGAGCAGCAATGCATGCAGAGTTTGGAGAGTCGTACTTGACCCTTTAATAAGAGGGAATGTATTGATCAGGTAGCGGGTTCTTTGCTTGTGTCAATAAGGAGATATATCAATCAGGCTGGCCCCCATGCATTTTCCTCATTCCTCCATCACTCTACCTCAATTATTCATTTTTCATGATCGCCATTTACTATAAGGGGTTATTCACAATGGCTCTCCTGTCCACTGGAGAACCTGAGAGGGTCCAGTCGGATGCTGACCAAGAACTATTCGAGAAACTATCAACATATTTATTTACCGTTTTACCCTGTGTGACGGTCGGGGCCGACCCCACCTACTCAAAATGTTAAGGGGAAATAAAGAAAGTTCCTCGATGGAGATGATGTAATTGTACAAGTTTTCAGTGCATACACTTCGCCAGAAACTTGACTCGGAAAATTTCAAGCTAAATGAAGAAGATTGGTCATAATGAATGCTTTATTGTGAACGAGGAAGAAAGGCTGCTTATTGAACTTGTAATATGTGAATTATTAACCAATTCGTGCCCGTGAACATACACACACGCCCATATATACATACATACATACATATATATATATATATATATATATATATATATATATATATATATATATATATATATATATATATATATATATATACATATATAAACTCCGATCACACTCAACTCTCCCAATTGCTCGGGTAGTGGGAAAGAGGGACTAACAATACCCTGGTGGGAGAGGATGAGTGTGCATCCAAATCGATTCAATTATTTAGCCATAATTTTTGACAGGTCGCGTATATTAGTGTGTGTATATATATATATATATATATATATATATATATACATATATATATATATATATATATATATATATATATATATATGATCGTAATTCAGAATAAAAGGCATATAAAAATCCATTCAATAATGAAAGTATTTCCCCCAAAACAAAACAAGGCCCACAACTACCCAATATCACATTTCCATTTACTATTGACGAAATGTATACATTATACACAGTCACCCAATAGTTAAAATTAATACGGATAATTACCCAGCTACCAAACAATTAACTTACTGAGACCAACTTTCCAAATTAATTTTGTAACCGAAAAATAATATTAATTACGGCCAAGCAAAGTTCAAAATAGAAAGCAAAAACCAATTGCTTCCTCATTAAAAGCTCAGCTAAATATCAACAATGGTTTTATGATTTTTAGATTTTAATAATTCAAGTT
>NC_090751.1:85511627-85514127 GCF_036898095.1 Palaemon carinicauda
ATTTACGATGGCAAAAGTTCCGAACTAAAAGTTTTCCTTCAAACATTTCCCCAGAAACATCCCTCTTGCTTCCCCCAACCAGGGCCGTGTTTCAAATATCCACTCATATATATATATATATATATATATATATATATATATATATATATATATATATATATATATATATTAAAATGATCCCGTTTCCCCTAACAAGGGATGGCACCAGAGAGGAAGAACACAAGAAGTCACTCTTACATTCCTCTATAAATTTCTGAATATATATATATATATATATATATATATATATATATATATATATATATATATATATATATATATATATATATATATATATATATATACACATATACATATATATATACACATATATATATATGTGTGTGTGTATGTGTGTGTCTGTGCATGTGTGTTTGTGTGTCATACCCTAAAATACCCTCCATGAATTATCCATTTTGTATACTGACTGGTGGTTATTTAACTACGTGTGGTAGTACTCAGGGTAAATGGCATGGCTGTAACAACTTCGTCCACATGAGACTGACGTAGACATTAAAATGTATCCTCTGTCTGGGCCATCCTATCAAATTGTAATAGACGCAAAGTAAAAAGAAAAAAAAAATTCATAAGGATATATAAACATACATCTCTAGCCTTCAAAGCTTTTAGTGTAAATTCATTTTAGTAAAGCAATAGTTTATGACGAAATTTGCCAAATATATATAGTGTTTTATAAGGAAGGAAATAATATTTCATGAAAATAATGGTTTTAGACATGATCGACGCTTTACTAAAGAATTCTTCATTTCCTGGAAATTCACAATCTAAAAAGAAAATCTTGGATTTCAATGGCTATAGTTTCAATGATATCAAGGCTTATTTAGTGACTTTACTTTTAAAAAGTTATATTAATCCAATAATAAAAATAAAACATTATATTTATACCAGGAAAAATACGAAAACCTCCAGGAAAAGCTATCATTCTACTCATCAGAACCGATATTATATACGAAATAGTGTATCAGTCTACAATTTTATTCCGATCAAATTCCAAATATTAACAAGAACAAATTAATAACAGATAGCTGGCGAAATTAAACACCCTGAGTCATATCAAACGGAAACGTTCCTTTGAAATTTTATCCAACATCAGAAGTGCTAAAGGCTATCAAATTCATAACTCTCTACCAACCAAAGGCACTGCAACATTACATTTCTATATTACGATGATTACGCATATATGCTGTACACAGAACACATATGATAGTTGAATTTAACATGTGAATATCCAAGAAAAGGATGGTATTATTATTATTATTATTATTATTATTATTATTATTATTATTATTATTATTAGTAGTAGTAGTAGTAGTAGTAGTAGTAGTAGTAGTAGTAGTAGTAGTAGTATTAATCATTATTACTAATTAATGTCATCAATTATTGTTATTGATTATTGTTATTACCTACTATTATTATTATTATTATTATTATTATTATTATTATTATTATTATTATTATTATTATTATTACAAGCTAAGCTATAACCCTCGCTGGAAAAGCAGGATGCTACAAGCCCAAAAGCTCCATCAGGGAAACCAGCCAAGCGAAGAAAGGAAATACAGAAATTAATTACATATGAGAAAAAATGGATTAAAAAAAAAATAATTTCATGATAAGTAAAAACATAAAATAGATCTGTCATATATAAACGATGAAATGAGACTTATGTTAACCTGTTCAACATGAAAATATTCGATACAAGTTTGAACTTCTGAAGCTCCACGATGATTATTGTGAACCATTCAAGTTTCTGCTCTCAAGAAAAATGTACCCACGATTTAGTATGTAATAGAAATGTTCCATCATTTAAAGGATATCTGAAGAATTATAAATACATCTAAAAATTCTATTGTATTACACTCTCTTAATTACAGTACATATTAATTGGCATTTATCATGCACCAGTAATTAGTTTTTCAAACACGCGCATGAAATATAAATTATATATTTCCTTTTTGATCTACTCAGAAGATCAACTTGCGATAAGCGAGTTAAGCATATGTATGTATGTATGGAAGTATGTATGTATGTATGTATGATATATACTGTGTGTATATATATGTATATACATATATATATATATATATATATATATATATATATATATATATATATATATATATATATATATATATATACACACACATACATATATATATATATATATATATATATATATATATATATATATATATATATATATATATATTTATCAATATATTTGCATGTGTTAATATATACACATATATATATATATATATATATATATATATATATATATATATATATATATATATATATGTATATATATGTGTGTGTATATATATATATATATATATATATATATATATATATATATATATATATATATATATATGTATATATAAATATAAATATATACATATATTTGAACTGATGCCATACATCACTAGAAAAAGCA
>NC_090751.1:85526627-85536627 GCF_036898095.1 Palaemon carinicauda
GTATAGACATACATACACACATATATACCTCCTATATAATAAGGAGCAAGTGCTTTATTATATAACATATATATATATATATATATACAGTATATATTATATAATATATATATATACTTATATATATATATATATATATATATTTCAAATAAGCCATATATATTAATACATTAAAGTCTGGATTCTCTTAACGACCTCGGGATCAGAGCCCCAGGCGGAACCGCCCAAAGACTATAATATCGGACCGGCGGGGGATTTGAACCCTCGTCCAGGATATCTGTATGCCAGTGACCATACCACTCAGCCACGAAGAAAGATAAAAGTCAATGACAATTCTTCTGTACATATACCTGTCAAAATTCAGGTTTTCTGTACTTAGAATTGAAATCAACCCATTTTCTAAGTACAGAAAACCTGAATTTGACAGGTATATGTACAGAAGAATTGTCATTGACTTTTATCTTTCTTCGTGGCGGAGTGGTATGGTCACTGGCATACAGATATCCTGGACGAGGTTCAAATCCCCGCCGGTCCGATATTATAGTCTTTGGGCGGTTCCGCCTGGGGCTCTAATCCCGAGGTTGTTAAGAGAATCCAGACTTTAATGTATTAATATATATGGCTTATTTGAAATATGAAAGAAACACGTTTAAATGTGCAAAAATTTATCATATATATATATATATATATATATATATCCAAATAAGCCATATATATTTTTGATACATTAATGTCTGGATTCTCTTAACGACCTCGGGATCAGAGCCCCAGGCGAAATCACACAAAGACTAGAGCTTGGGTCCGGCCGGGAATCGAACCCTGGTCGGCAAGCTTGTATAGACAGTGACTAAGCCACTTGGCCACGAAGAAAGATAAAAGTCAAATGACAATTCTTCTGTACTTATACCTGTCAAATTCAGGTATTTTGTACTTAGAATTGAATATCAACCCATCTTCACCATCGTAGCTAATTGGTAGTTTGTTACTTGGCATTCAATTAATTGAATGCCAAGTAACAAACTACCAATGATCTAGCGGCAGTAACAAGAATCGCCTCTCTCATTGTAAGTGATAAATGCTTTGAAAAAATGTTTAGCCAAATCATTGCATTACGCAACACCAATAGAAAATTTTTTACACAAGGTTGCTCGCTGGATTTCAAAATCCAGAATGTAAGTATAATTAAAAAAAAAAAGAAAAAAAAAAGTTATGAAAAAAAGCCTAAATCAAGAATCTATATGACATAATGAACTGCGAAACCGGTCTGTGTAGGAGAGGAAAAAAAACCATAAAAACGAAAAATATATCATAAGAGACAATGAGTCTGAGAACATGTACCCCCAATTCCTGCCCCCTCCCCCCTTTTTTCCCTACAGTAGTCGTCTGAGGGAATCAATAGCACGTCTACCTGAAGCCCAACGTCACGCGCCACCCAACCCCACCTAATAGAACCCGGAGATTGGGCCAATCTAAAGAGGATTTGTCTCCAGGATGTCATATCCCAGCGGATTCCTTCCATTCCTCTCTTTATGGATAAGCAGAGTCTCTCTCTCTCTCTCTCTCTCTCTCTCTCTCTCTCTCAAGAATAAGTTAGACAAGATCATAAAAACTAAACGTTTTAAACTAATTCCCTCTATGCAAGGGCAAATGGAGTCTCCGGGGATGGACTAAAAAGTCTTTGAGACATCCAAAATCCTTGTAACACTCTCTCTCTCTCTCTCTCTCTCTCTCTCTCTCTCTCTCTCAAGAATAAGTTAAAACTAAACGTTTAAACTAATTCCCTCTATCCAAGGGCAAATGGAGTCTCCGGGGATGGACTAAAAAGTCTTTGAGACATCCAAAATCCTTGTAACACTCTCTCTCTCTCTATCTCTCTCCTCTCTCTCTCTCTCTCTCTCTCCTCTCTCTCTCTCTCTCTCTCTTAACTAATTCTCTCCATCCACGAAAAAATGGTGTCTCCACATTAGGAATAAAAAGTCTTTGAGACATCCAAAATCCTTGTAACACTCTCTCTCTCTCTCTCTCTCTCTCTCTCTCTCTCTCTCTCTCTCTCTTAACTAATTCTCTCCATCCACGAAAAAATGGTGTCTCCACATTAGGAATAAAAAGTCTTTGAGACATCCAAAATCCTTGTAACACACTTCCGAAATATAAGAGAGAGAGCGCGGATGCTGTGCTGCTTGCGTTTCTCCCTCCCATGCAAGCAACTCCGACGTTGCAACATGTGTTTGTATTTCTCAGCTGCGCCTTCGAATGCAATATTAACTGGGAGGCTTTGGACCCGTCGCGTTATCTTCTCTACAAGACGGAGGAATTTGCTGTTTAGATCGTGCTGTTTGGGTACACTTTGGTATTTCTCAAAAAGCTTTCCTGACTATTCGGCAATTTTAGTTTTTCAAGGCTAACATTTAAGCAACCAGAAATGTAAACACATCAAATTTCATGAAGTATTTATACAAAAATATGTAAAAAGCTTTCACTGCTAACAGCAGTAACTGCAGTTACGCAAAAATATATTAACAGCTTGTGTTCTATAAATATAAAAAAAAATATATATAAAAAGACAAAATAAACAAGAATTAATTACAGCCTTTTCCAAATCCCAAAAAACGGTATCAGTGCGCCCTTCCAAAAATAACAGAATAATAATCTAAATCCACTGCATACACACCAACCCATACAAGAATATAAAAAATGTATGAATAAAGAAAGGCCTCCTTCCAAACCCGTCACGTCCTCCCCATTCATATGGAGATAATTCAACTCTTCACAAATCACCTTCCTCTCCTTTTCATTCCTCTTCTGGCGCTGGCCCTTAATCTCGCTTAATTTTCTGTGATGCTATCAATGCAAATCTGAGCCGAGCATTTCTGAATGGGGGCCGACGGAACTTGGTTCATTTCGGGGCTTCCGAGACAAATTTCCCTCCTATCTCTATATCTAATTCTCTTTCTAAACGTCCTCCTATTGTTAGAGAATTCGGAAACTAGACCCTTTCTCATCTATCGTTACTAAGGAAACCTTATCATTCTGGTCTAGCGGGAAGTTGTTGGTCTCTGCTTGGGTCTGTGTGGTCACACATGTCCGGCTCAAGTCAAAGTGTCTAATTGATTGATTTGGGAGTTTTTCTGGCATCCTGATATCGGAGGTCACTGGCGCCGATATCATTTTAAAGACCGATCATGAATGGCAGAGACAAGGGACAGTAACATTGTCATATCATGCATGACAAAGCCCTAGAGACTGATCATACATGCATATGATTAGTGCCCAAGCCCCCTCTCCACCCAAGTTACGACGAGGGAGGGCCAGGCAATGGCTGCTTATGGACTCGGCAAACAGACCTATAGGCTCCCCCAAACCCTTCCCCCCCCCCATCAGTAGACCACAAAGATGGTGAGGCTGCAGCGACCAAAGGAACTAACGAGCTTGAGCGGGATTTGAACCCTAGTCTGGCAATCACTAGGCTAAGGACGCTACCCCCAGGGTATCAGTTTAAAGAAAAAGCCTTATTTAATCATCTCAGACTTTCTGTTAACCTTCGGAAAATGTGAAGTGTAATAATGCATCAATAAAACAACGTGGGCCTACCAATTAAACTCTCCTATATTTCTCATTTTCTCAACTTTGTAATATTCCATTCATGACAATACAACACTTTCAATAAGGTTATAAATTTAACAATAACTCGAACATGTCTTTAATGAAATATCTGTATCTATTTCATCGACTACTTTTGCTCATTGTGGTTGAAAAAAATTAAGGTGATTCATATCATCCCAAAGGTCTTAGTTACTCCACTTTTGCTCTTTTCTCTCCATTTTAGTTTGAAAAGTAAAACTGAAGTGACCATTAAACCTGCTTTACCAAAAATCATACACATTTCCTGTGTATAAAATTTCCTTCTTAAATTTCAATATCAAGTTCAATGTTAACCTAAGGAATTTATTTACCAGAGATCATTTCAAACACTATTTTCCCACTTATTTTCAATGGATAAAATAAGAACTCTCTATACATATGGTTTATCTGTTAACCCTTTCTTATTCAGGTAACTCGTGGCCATTACTAGTGATTATAACAATTTATCCAAAATTAGTAATTGGTGGAAAGTTATCCAAATTGAAAAAAAAAAAAACCTGACGTCATTACAATGATAGTAAATCACTTCAATGTCAATACAACAATAACAGAAAATTATTTCACTGTAAATACAGCAAAAAAAAATTCACTGCCAATTACAAAAAACCGAAGAACATTCTGTGTATTATTTTAGGATAAAATAATACCATTAAAACAAGCAAAGCAACGGAAAACTTCAGTTAAAAAGTAATTTATTATATTCAAGTTCCTCTCTGGAAACAGAAATCACGTCCCAAACTAACATGAGGATAAAAATCATAGTGTTTTTTTCAGTGAGCGCGAATATCCCATACTGTCAAGTTTGGTGTCAGAGTGAAAGTCAAAAAAATTACTCAAATAAATAAATAACTTCGAGTTAGAAATCAGCAAAGCAAACTGTAACAGAAAAATATGAGGAAAGGGTTGATTGAAGTTAGAGAAATTGCCAAAAGTATCATTATATATAGACATACACACACACATATATACACACACACACACACACACACATATATATATATATATATACATATATATATATATATATATATAAAGAGAGAGAGAGAGAGAGAGAGAGAGAGAGAGAGAGAGAGAGAGAAAAAAAATATATATATAATTCCCCATGAAAATGCATATATTTAAAGAAACCATGGAACGGTAAATCTTTCCATTTCCAATCCTACTTTAAGTTATTATTATTACTTAAAATAAAAGAGAGAGAGAGAGAGAGAGAGAGAGAGAGAGAGAGAGAGAGAGAGAGAATCTTAAAATTCAGGTGGGAATATGAAAGGTCAAATAAATAAATTAGATATCAAAGTTTGTTTAGGCAAATTCAAGCAAGCACAATATCAAAACCATGCAAATCTTAACTAATTAAAATGTGGGGGCTTTGACTTCTAGTCTAAGAGACCCGCTCGGAGACAAGCTCCGGGAAATCTAGAACAAACAAACAATCTATCTAATTAAAAGGTATAAGCATTTAAATTATTCTGATGAATATGTAAACAGAAAATATAAGACAGTAACGATGGTAATGGTAAAGCCCCTTCTTTATTCGTGACGTAATCAACATTCCTTAAAATACTGAAACAAAGACCCAATTAATTACCTCCTCCAACGAAGTTTGAAGGAGGTTAAGTTTTATCCCCTGTTTGTTTGTTTGTGAACAACTTCCTGAACACAATTTTAATCGTAGAGTAATGAAACTCGCATGGATTAACTATTACGTAAAAAGCTGGAAATGATTAAATTTTGGAATGTCAAAAGGTCAAGGTCAAGGACGAGCAAAACGTCCAATTCACGTAATCAGCCATAAGTTTGTGCATGGTTGTCACAGAGACTTCAAACTTTTCTCATATATTTAAGTGTATGAAAATTGATGGAAATTAATGCATGTTAAGGTGAAAGGTCAAGGTCAAGGTCAAGAAATAAGCTGCCGCGGCGGAGGTCTGCGCTCTACTAATACCTCTATAGTTAATTACATATGTCGTTCCGCCAAGACCGGAAGTCTTTACAAACAGAGGATCTATCATCAAAAGCTTCAATCTTTCAAAGATGGTTTTTGATAAATAAAAATAAGTATTTTCTATTTCCTTTGATAAATTAAGACATTTTCTATTTCCTTTGATAAATTAAGAAGATTAAACGTTAATAATACGGAAAATTTCCTCAAAACAATTACATTCTGACGATAAAACTGAATAACTACAAAGATGGACAATTGAGAATAATCTTTCATAATATAGGGAGAAAACAATATTACAGGAAATTGCCTAAACTAAATAGGTGATTTCTTTAAAGCAATTAAATATTAATGAGGAAACAGGAGAAAAAAACGTGGAAAGAAAAACCCTCCAAAAAGAGGGTAAAAAAATTCCGTGCAACCAGGAAACACGAAGGCACGTCTATACAGAGGAAAAACAAAAGTAGCCTTTAAAACTTTTGTTGGGAGTTCTTTCAGCCAAAAAATGGCCTTATTAGTTTCTGTGAGACCTCCAGCTGAGGAAGTTTCTTGAATAACAAAAATGTTACTCCTCGCACAATCCATTAGACATAAGCTTCACTTTTACTTAGGTTACACATTACCACCAGCCATGACTTTTAAATCTGTATTTTTTCATAAAACTACTATCATGATGGCATGGCTCGCAAAAACTTGATTATCATATTCCTTTTGATAAATTCTTTAATATATGGACTGGAAGAGCAATAAGTATCTTGAATATAACCAATAGGTAATATTCAAAATTCTATATGACAAGGATGTTAATATCATATTCCTTTTAATAGATTATTTAATGTATGAATTGAACTATAGGTAACTCGAATATACCAAGAGTTAATGTTTAAAAGTCTACATGTCAAGGGTGTTAATATCATATTACTTTTAATAAATTCTTTAATATATGAATTGTAAGAAATATAGCTATCTTGAATATGCCAATTGTTAATATTTAAGTCTCTATGTCAAGGATGTTATCATAATCCTTTTAATAAATTCTTTAATATATGAATTGGAAGAACTATATCTTGAATATGCCAACAGACGTGCAACTTTGATTACCATAACTACCATGATTACCATAGGATCCCATAACTCGCATAAAGTTGTAATTAATATCTAATTCCATATGTCAATAAAGTTAAAATTCTTTTTATTCTAATATATTCTTTCATACATGAATTGGAAGAACCATAGGTAACTTGAATATGCCAATACAATTCGCAATTTTGATTAGCATAATCAGCTTTGCAAGTCCCAGTGTGATTTCTAAGCAATTGGTGCATTTTAGATAGCCGGTACGTAAACTTCAACAAAGACATATCATATACTTCGAAGAAATATATACTAATTTTGTTTTCTATTGAATTTTAATATTTGGGTCAAGTTCAAGTTGAAACTTAATAGCACAGAGCAAAATCGTTACCTAGAAAATACACGAAGAGTCATTAAGTAAGGAAGCTTGCAAACTCTCTCTCTCTCTCTCTCTCTCTCTCTCTCTCTCTCTCTCTCTCTCTCTCTCTCTCTCTCTCTCTCTCTCTCTCTCTCTCACGTACACGCGACCACAAAAAGAATTAAAGATTACAAACTTTTATAATCATAAGCTGAATCAATATTTCTCAAGAAAAGGATAAAGTATAGATTTTATCATTGTTTTCATCTCTTATTCAGTGGCTCTGACCCTCGGTTCAGTTCTAAAGTCGATTCTCTATTTTATCCTCCACTTTGTCAAAGAAATTTAAAGAGAAACTCTTCAAGTTCCACCTGCTGGTGAGGTTGAATCATTGATAGAAGGATATTTTTGTTAAGTGCACATGTAATTTCTATGTGTGAGCTGGAACAACTGTACATTTGATTCCTTATTCCTATACGTTGGAGTAAGAAGAAGACCGAAGAACAAGATATAAGGATGCATCAGCGTCTTAAAAGAGTTATAAAAGGACAGAGAGGATCAATCAGAAATCTCGATTCGGTTGGATAAGATTGGAAACAAATGTAATCATAAAGGCCTACTGATAAAGAAACATATGTCAGACATCTAGAGAAATACATTGAATAATATATGCCAAAGCACTAAGTAAGTACTTGAATTTAAAAATTTTAAGATATATCCTGAATAATAATTAGGATGATTGTTTGTTGTGGCGGCCTATTGGAAGCGCCCCTGCCTGGCGTTTGCCAGACTAGGCTTCAAGTTCCACTCAAACACGATAGTTTCTTTAGTGTCTGCAACCTAACCACCCTTATGAGCTAAGAATGGGGGGGGGGAGGGGTCTGGGGAGCTCCTAGCGTGAGTGGAGAGGGGGCCTTGGCGCCTGGGCGCTGATATATATATATATATATATATATATATATATATATATATATATATATATATATATATATATATATATATATATATATATGGCCAGTCTCTAGTGCTTTGTTCTTCTTACTAGAGCAATATGACTTTCCCTTGGATATGCCATCCATGACCGGCCTTTAAACCCTTTTAAAAAATGACCGTGAAAATACTAAGACTTTAATGAATAATGAAAGAATATACATTTTCGTTCACTTTTAACAGATGACGCCATTTGAAGTGAATGGGGTAATATGGCAGAAACAATTATCTAGACTAACCCCGCCATGATACATCTGATAAAGGAAATAGACAATTACAATAATAAGAGAGAAAAAAGAAAATTGATAATCACATTAACGAGAGAGAGAGAGAGAGAGAGAGAGAGAGAGAGGAGAGAGAGAGAGAGAGAGAGAGAGAGAGAAGAAACCGCTATGGGACTGGTTTATGGAAAAGGTGAAATCCAAAAAATAAGCTAGAGAAAAACCAATGTAAAAATAAATGAGAGACTGGTAGGATCATAGATAAAATTCTTCTCTACAGGCTCAGCTGCTCTGCACTTTTGTTTGACGATACGATAAATAATAAAGTAAAAATAAAGGCGAAACTCTGTTAGGTTGCAAGAGCTGATTGATCTTTATAGCCTTTGTCTGCTCTGAACTTTTACTTATGGAAACTTACACCGATGTCTGAAGATATAAAGGATATAAAGAAATTAAAATAATATATATGAGCAAAAGGAGATAATGTTTCCATCAGGTATGCTCATGAAACCATTAGGAACGAGAGAGAAAACTTGTAATGGAATAAGTTTTGGTGATGCTCACAGCTAAAACCCGGGAGGCAAAAGGATAAAAAAAAGTCATGATGATACATTCACTAATGCAACATTAACCTGACTATTTTCGTATTGATATATTCTCTTGTAAAAGACTGACGTGCAAGAAAGAAAAATGAGACAATACGAAGATTGTTTTGCTTCGGGAGATGGAATTGCGAAAGTCAAATGACTTTAAAGAAATTGGAGCTTTTGTATATTAGCGGCCAGTTACTCCCGTGTGTATTAGAAATGGACGTCAACTAGCCTAAACTTCCTTACATAACCTAACTTATAAGACGTGTCCTTATCAACTTTCCTAACGGGGGGAGGGCCTAAAACCCCTTTACACTGCCGTATTCTTAGTCGGCCGACATCATACATACAGATGGCCACTTTCATACATACTGTACACCCCCAGGAAATCATATATTTTGTTTAAGAAATTTCCTGTAATTTTGTTTCCTTCTTTTAACATGAAAGTTATTTATTCTCAATTTTTCTTAATAGTTTTGTAGGAGCTCCATCTGATGAAGATTCTTGAATACCAAAGAAGTTATTGCTGTTGTTGTTATTATTATTACTTGCTAAGCTACAACCCTAGTTGGAAAAGCAGGATGATATAAGCACGAGGGCTACAACAGGGGAAATAGCCCAGTGAAGAAAGGAAATAAGGAAATTACAATAGAAGTAATTAACCTATAAAAAATATTTTAATAACAGTAACATTAAAATAATTCTTTCATATATAGACTATAAACACTTTAAGAAAAAAACAAGAGGACGAGAATTACAGAATTAAAAGATAATTAGATACAGAGAAACGTTCTAATGTCTGATAATTGTCCATAACACATAAAACTTATGCGCACAGCCATTAAGATGAGATAGGCTTCTATATCCCCCAGCACGTCAAAGTCCTAAACTGACCGTAGTCCTGGGGGAGCTATTATCACTGTATAAATTTACGTCGATACATCGTACACAGTGACTTTCACAGTAGAGGTGTCATTATCAGGGCTATTTATAGGACATAAAAGTGAGTAACTGTAATTTAAAATATACAGAGCTGGAAAATAATTTCAAAATTATAAAAGTAAATTTTTTTTCTTATTTATATAAACTAATTTCTATGAAAATAATATCATGGGAAAATTGATCCTATAATTAATAATGAAATAAATTAATCAAAATAATTAATAATGAAAACTAGTGATGT
>NC_090751.1:85541627-85560400 GCF_036898095.1 Palaemon carinicauda
AAAACCTCCTCTTTTAAGGCCTTTCCCTTAACCAAGACCTCTTTTCTTTTAGTATTGTTTGTAACCAGCAAAGACTTCTCTTCTTTGAGACTTTATTGTAACCAAAAACCTCTCTCCTCTATATCTTGCCAGTACCAAAGACCTCTCTTCTTTATGTCAGGTCAGTTACCAAGACCTCTCTTCTTTAGATCTTGCCACTAACAAAGACCTCTGTTTTTTTTTATATGCTGCCAGTAAGCAAGACCTCTCATCCTTAGGCCTTTTCAGTTACCGAGACACTTTTTCTTTAGGGTTTGCCACTAACAATATTATCACTTCTTTATGCTTTGCCAGTAATCAAGGCCTCTATTTTTTAGATCTTGTCATTAATCAAGACCTCTTTTCTATCATTCTGGCCTGTAACTAAGACGTGAGTCTTCCAGTAACCAAGACCTGTCTTTATGTTTGTCAGTAACCAATAACTCTGCTCTTTAGGCCTTGCTATTAACTAAGACCCCTCTTCTTAAAGTATGGTTATTAATCAAGTCATCTAATCATTATGTCTTGGCAATAACCAAAACCTTTCTCCTGTAGACCGTGTCATTAACCAAGACCTCTTCTTTGCATCTTATTAGTAACCAAGACTTCTCTTCTTTGTACCTTATTAGTAACCAAGGCCTCTCTTATTTGTATCTTATTAGTAACATAAGACCTCTCTTCTTAGTATCTCATTAGTAACCAAGGCCTCTCTTCGTTGTATCTTATTAGTAACCACGATTTCTATTCTATGTATCTTTTAGTAACCAAGACTTCTCTTCTATGTATCTTATTAGTAACCAAGTCCTCTCTTCTTAGCATCTTTTTAGTAACCAAGGCCTCTCTTACTTGTATCTTATTAGAAACCACGATTTCTCTTCTATGCATCTTATCTATAACCAAAACCTCTCTTCTATATGTCTTGCCAGCATCAAAGATCTTTCTTCTCAATGCAATGCCATTAAACAAGAACACTCTTCTTTATGCTTTACCAGTAACTAAACCCTTTCTTCTTTCGGTCTTTCCATAAACTCAAACCTTCCTGACCGAGACTTGTCAGTACCGGGACGTGTCCTTTGGGAAGTCTTGCCAGTAACAGAGACCTGTTCTTCAGGCCTTGCAGTTACCATATGGGCGAGATCATTCTCCTCTCCCCTCCTCGCCTTTTCCATTTAGGATTTCTCCCCTAAATCTGCTCCTCACCCTTCTCTCACTTCAGTGGTAACTTTTTTCAAACTTTCTCTCCCTTGGACCAATGAGATTAGGCTCCCTTAGCTTCTCACAGAATCGATTCCCTGAGGTGTGACTTCATCATATTTTTGTCTTATAAAAAGTACAATAACGATTGAAATATATATTTTATTATCACTAATTTTAATGAATGCTTTAATATCGCATTGAACAAATCTTTAATAAGTTCCTGGTTTTAAACCATTTACAAATTGCTTTTAAAGTGTTGAATATGATAAACTTCTCCGTGACTTACTTTGAAAATCAGAAACTAACAAGTGAAATTGTGAACGCCAGAGTAAACGGTGCAAAAGGTTTTAATAAAAATGTAAGACAAAACGCCATTTAAAAAAAAAAAAAAAAACGGGGAAGTACGAGAAGGAGAGAGACTCTACCAGGTATTTAAAGGTGCAGTTGCTTAAAGTAGATGTTCATCTCTAGTTTCCGTTCAGCATCACGTATCAAAGGGCAGCCAAACGGAATACTAATTCCATAAACCAACAAAAAGAAAGTTTTCAAATAAAGAAAAGGTTAAAATCAATAACGCCGCGACAATAGTAAGAAAGTAGGAAGTTGAGAAAAGAAAGAAATGACTTCGTCTAAGCACTGATGTCGCCATTTCCCGAAAGCACGATACAAATTCCAGGAAAATCGACCCAGCCGTTGGTCCTCAGTGTTCCATGACGTTGAAGTGGATGGAACGCAGAGTTACAAGAGGCTCATATGACACATTAATTAGAAAGAGGATGGGAAGGAACAGAAATGAAGAAAAAGAAGAAGAAAAAGTAGGTTTTTTTTTTCATTCGTTCGTGTTTGAAAAAGGCACATTATCAATGCTATTCAATCAAAGACTGAATGGAAGATGAAAGCATTGCATCGATTGTGTAGATTCCTGATGTGGTAACGTCCCTGACTGATGCATGCCAGACTGTGGTTCGTGTCCCGCTCAAACTCGTTAGTTTCTTTGGTCGCTGCAACCTCACCATCCATGTGAGCTAAGGAAGGTGGTTTTGGGGGAGCCTATAGGTCTATCTGCTGAGTCATCAGCAGCCATTGCTTCGACCTCCTTGGTCCTACCTTGGGCACTGATAGTATGTATATATGGTCAGTCTCTACGGCACTGCCCTGTTTGATAGGGTAATGTCACTCTCCCCTGCCTGTGCCATTAATGGGCGGCCTTTAAATCTTTAAACTTTCAACGATAAACGTTAAAAGTACGAGAACCCAATGAGACAGCCGAAGCTACAACGCGGTGGACTAACGAATCCATCCTACCGAGGGCAAAGCGAACTCTTCAGGTGCTTTGAATACTTGCAAAAGGAGCAAACTTTGAGAGAAGTAGTGCTTAAGATAACGACAGTCTGGAATGCTATAAGAGTTGTCATGAAACTCCTTATCTCACGGCTCGAGGAAAGTGTCTTCAGAATTTCGGAGAACATATAAGTGAAATAGTTTTTATAATAGTATTTCTGATTACTAGTGAGTTATGTGATTCGACTATGGAAATTGTGCCTTTGATTTAAGATATACAGTATATCTAACAAGAATTCTGAGTATCGTTATATTCTTTAATGACATCTTGGCGATGTGCGGTTATACACAAATACATCGTCATCTCTCCAACGCCTGTTAACGCAAAGGGCCTCGGTTAGATTTCAACATTGTCTGTATTTTGAGATTTTAAATCGATACTTCGTCATTCAACATCTACATCACGCTTCATAGTCCTCAGTTATGTAAGCCTGGGTCTTCCAACTCTTCTAGCGCCTTGTGGAGCCGAGCTGAACGTTTGGTGAACTAATCTCTCTTGGAGAGTGCGAAGAGCATGACCAAACCATCGCCATCTACCCCTCACCCTGATTCTCTATTACAGTTTCCTTACTATTCCTGTCCTACCATTCAACTCCCAAGATTCTACTGAGGGCTGATATACAAATACAAAACCTACGTAATTCGTATGTTATCAGCTTTTAAACCCTTTCGTTGTGTAGCTTACGCTCTTTGATTTCTGGACACATTTTCACAAAGTTTAATTCCAGTAGCGACCAGCCTATGCAATAAACTTCCAAATCGGATGGTTGAATCGGTGGAGCTTTTAAAGTTCGTACTCGTTTAAATATTTTGGTTTTGAAGAAGTTGACATAAGACTATTTTTGAAGTTTATATACAAATGATCTATTCAGTTACAGATTTCATATCTTATTTGGTATTTCTCTATCTCTTTCCGGGTTGCAACCTTTGAACTAATACTATTCTGTAGTTTTGATAATAATAATAATAATAATAATAATAATAATAATAATAATAATAATAATAATAATAATAATAACTTTCCCTAGTACTAGACTGTGTTTCTTAAAGTTAATTAGTATTCATAACCCGACACTGACTTATTACGCATTGTAATGACCAAAAGAATGAATTTTAAAGACATTTCAACCAAAAGTAATAACCTGTTTAATTTCCAAAGTAATTTCCTGTTCAAGGTTCAAAGTAATTTCCTACATTTCTAAAGCGATTTCTCAATGAATTTCCAAAATATCTTTCCATTTCCTTTCAAAAGTATTTACTTTAAGGTTCAACGAATAACACATTATTATTATTACTATTATTAATATTATCATTATTTCTATTATTATTATTATTATTATTATTATTATTATTATTATTATTATTATTATGACTTAATAAGCTACAACCCTAGTTAGAAAAGCAGGATGCTATAATCCCAAGAGCTCCCACAGGGAAAAATATCCTAATGAGGAAAGGAAAAAGGGAAATAAGAAAAGTAATTAACAATTAAAATAAAATATAATCAGTGTGCAGAAGTGTACCCTACTCTAACCCAAGACAGTGGAAGACCATGGTGCAGAGGCTAAGACACTACCCAAGACTACAAAACAATGGCTTGATTTTGGAGTGTCCTTACCCTAGAAAAGTTTCTTCCCATAGCTTAAGAGTTTCTTATATCCTTACCAAGAGGAAAGTGGCCACTGAACAATTACAGTGCAGTAGTTAACCCCTTGGGTGAAGAAGAATTATTTGGCAATCTCAGTGTTGTCAGGTGTATGAGGACAGAGGAGAATATTTAAAGAATAGGCCAGTCTATCCAGTGTACATGTAGGCAATGGGAAACTGAAACGTAACCAGAGAGAATACTTTTCCGTAACCCGTTTAGATCTAACACCAATTATTATCACATGGATCCTTTTAAAACAATGTAGCATTCGTTACTGGTTGACATCGATCCGTTGTTCTTGTGTACATCACTATCTTTCACGGTCATTAAACTCGCGTCCAACATGCATCACCATCCTTTACTGACACCGAGTGTTTGTGGACCCGCTGCCATCAACTTTCATTGCCCGTCATCAATCTCTGTCGGACAGGCCGATCATAACCAGATTCATAACCTATCTGTTGTGTGTGTGTGTGTGTGTGTGTGTGTGTGTGTGTGTGTGCGTGAATCCTCGGCATTTTCAAAAGGCTAGGTACGGAAGGACAGTGGTAAATTACAGCTCTTTTGTGAAAAGTTGGTACTTTAAACAATATATCACAAATAGAAGGTATATTATTGTTTTTTTTTTTTTTTTTTAAACGAATCAATGCTTGCTACAACAGCTATCTTTTGAATTTCTGTACTTTAAAACCATGAATTATACAGAAGCCCTATTGTATCAGGAAAAAAAAGCTATTTAAAAACTAATACACTAAAACCAGGAAAAAAATAAAAGAAAAGCAGCGCAATGAGAAAAGCAGGCCTAATGTGTTCCAAAATAGAAGCAAAGTTCGATAAAACATTAAGAAGAAAACAAGCGAAGAGAGCAATCGGTAGAGATAAAATCGCTGATAGGATAAGAAAAGCGTTGAAAAGAATGATAGGGCGAGACCTGATGTGGCCTGTAGTAGTAGTAGTAGTAGTAGTAGTAGTAGTAGTAGTAGTAGTAGGAAAAGATAATGAAGACTCATTTAAATGCAGGGCCGTTACTATCACAAAGGAACTGGGAATTAAAAGGTGATTTTGGAGTGTCATTATATAGCCGTGAAAATCCGGCATCAATCGACTCCAGAAAATGACTACAAACACAAGACATTCAATCTTCTAATTCAATCTTCTGTTTGAATTCTATTTTGCGAGTGAAAAGGCGTCAGTTGCCATATACGACCTTTGATCTTGAGACGTTCCTCCGGTTAAATGGACTAAGCTGTAGAGTGTAATAATCCGATATGTAGAGTCTAACGATACGGGAGTGTAGTGTTATTAACAATACGGAATTGTAGTGTTATTAACAATACGGAATTGTAGTTTTATTAACAATACGGAATTGTAGTTTTAGTAACAATACGGGATTGTAGCGTTATTAACAATACGGAATTGTAGTGTTATTAACAATACGGGATTGTAGTGTTATTAACAATACGGGATTGTAGTGTTATTAACAATACGGGCGCATAGACTGTAATAATACGGACGTGTAGAGTGTAACAATACGGGCATGTAGTGGAGTGTTGTTAACAATACGGGCATGTAGTGTGTTGTTAACAATACGGGCATGTACTATGTTGTTAACAATACGGGCATGTAGTGTGTTGTTAACAATACGGGCGTGTAGAGTGCAACAATACAGACTTGTAGTGTAAAAATACGTGCGCGTACAGTAATATGGGCGTGTACACTGTACAGTGTAATAATACGTGCGTGTAGAGTGCAACAATGCGGGCGTGTAGAGCATAACAATACGGACGTGTAGAGTGTAACAATACGAGCGTGTAGAGTGTAACAATACAGATATGTTGAGTATAACAATACGGGCGTGTAGTGTAATAATACGGACGTGTAGAGTATAACAATACGGGAGTGGAGTATAATAATAATGGCATGTAGAGTGTAACAATGCAAGAGTGTAGTGTGTCACAATACGTGCGTGTAGAGTGCAATAATACGAGCGTGTAGAGTATTTCAATACGGACGTGTAGAGTGTAACAATACGTGTGTGCAGAGTGCAACAATACGGCCGTGTAGAGTGTAACAATACGGGCGTGTAGAGTGCAATAATACGGCGTGTAGAGTGTAACAATACGGGCGTGTAGAATGCAATAATAAGGGCGTGTAGAGTGTAACAATACGGGCGTACAGTGTAATAATACGAACATGTAGAGTGTAACATTGCGGGAGTGTAGTGTTTAACAATACGTGCATGTAGAGTGCAATAATACGAGCGTGTAGAGTGTAACAATACGGACGTGTGCAGTGTAACAATACGGACGTGTGCAGTGTAACAATACGGCAGAGTAAAGTAATAATACGGCCGTGTAAAGTAATAATACAGGCGTGTAGACTGTAACAATACGGACGTGTAGATGTTAATAAAAAGGGCGTGTACAGTGTAATAATACGGCGTAAGTCAATCAGTCGATAGAATTTTAATAATCTTTCAGGCTCAAGTCAATCAAGAGAGATATTATTTTTATACTTTTCATGAAGATAATGGTAATTTACATAAGACGCTGAACAATCAATTGATATCCATAACTAAATGTATTATTATCATACAGTCTAAAAATGCAAGTTACAGATTGTTCAAAGTTTCTAACAATATTCATAATTACGTCTAATGTTATTGTACTGTATAAAAATGCAAGAAACAAAGTTTTCAGTTTCTAATAATCACTCAACATTCATAACTAAATGTAATATTATCGAACTATCTAAAAATGCAAGATACGTATTTTTCAAAATTTCTACGACATACATCTCTTAAAAATAACTTGAACAACAAAGCAGTGTATAACCTTGACAGAAAATTAAATATTAAAATCATCTGCATATTGCTTTTGGTTAACACATTCACCTAAATACTTAACGAAATTTATACATATTTTTCTGAATCATAAAGGTTTCACTTTCAAATTAACTTTGAAGAAAAAAATTCTCTAAATACACAACTGGATTCCAACTAAAATTAAGTGAAATACAATCCATTGCATTTTCACATAATCCTGACAACAGACGGGAAGACGGGTTGACAAAGATAGGGGGAACAGAAACTTCTATATAAAGTTAGGACTGACTTTAAATTGAATAAGAAAGCAAATTTCTTTCAACAACTTTAAATGTATTCTAAAAATAACATTAAACTGTATTACCATTTCCTCTTCTATCAGAAGCGAAAGAGAAGGAACATTAATACATTTTTTTAATTCTTTAAATAAGGATGTATTCTCTCTTACCATTAAAAGTAAAGTAAAATTTAGTCTTATTAATTTCATTACGATAAAGACAAATTAATATAAGTCTTGAAATATAAAGTTGGATTACGCCAGTCGTCTCTATCAATACGTCTACATTCATTATCTCCTACTTCAAGCGCGCTTTATAGTCCTCAGCCGTCTAGTGTATGTATGTACGTATGTATGTATGTATGTATGTATGTATGTGTGTATATATATATATATATATATATATATATATATATATATATATATATATATATATATATATATATATATATATATAACATTTCAAAAAAGTATAATTCTCACAAACATTAAGAAATACTGAAATCTTCCAATTAGAAAACTTTGCAATAGCAACAGTCTTCAAGAATAATGATGAAGAAACATGTTGAAATTACTAAATAAATATCGCCTGGACATGAAAATCAATATGAAATGCGTGCCGGCTAGTTTTATACAAAAATATATGTTGCAATAATTTGGGAAAATGACAGATTTTAAGGGTATTTCACAATCCTCGGGTTTCAGATTTCTTTAAAATAATGACCAATTATCCATCTGACTTCACACCTACGTAAAATTCAACGTGTCTTTACTACTGGTATCATCTCCTAACATATCTCAGACTTATGTTATTAATAGGTGTGTGTGTGTGTGTGTGAGAGAGAGAGAGAGAGAGAGAGAGAGAGAGAGAGAGAGAGAGAGAGAGAGAGAGAGAGAGAGAGAGAGAGAGTTAGCACTACGATACTCACCAGTAAAATTTCCCCATTTGTGGTAAAGAGAGCAAGTAAATTTAATTTCTAGCAATATCATGGCAATGGCTACATTTCTAAATATCAAATAAACACATTCGTTAACAATACACACACACACACACACACACACACATATATATATATATATATATATATATATATATATATATATATATATATATATATATATATATATATATATATATACATACATTATATATACATATATATACCTATATATATATCTATATATATATATATAAATTTATATATACACGTGTATATATATACATATATATATATATATATATATATATATATATATATATATATATATATATATATATATATATATACATACCTGAAGCCTTTTATTTACCAACAAGAACACTTTCCTGATAAAGAAAAAGTTCTATCATTTCATCCTCCTTTTGAGGTGAAGTGTCCCGGGAAGAGAGAGGTATTTGATCCTTAATGATTTTGGCCTCTGACCATTCCAAAATCATTTTCCCCCTGATAGAGAGAGAGAGAGAGAGAGAGAGAGAGAGAGAGAGAGAGAGGAGAGAGAGAGAGAGAGAGTGTCTCACCCTGACATCATGACTTGGGTTGGGATTTTTCGTTGACCTTACATTTCGGTTTCGCAATGTGTTTCTTTTAAATGTCTTGTTTTCTCTTGATGAATAAGTTGCATGATTAAGCAGTTGTTCTAAGTCATACAGATGCACTGTAATTCTTCAGTGACTGGTTTCCTTTTGGTAAGGGTAGAAGACTATTTGGCTATGGTAAGCTAGCTCTTCTAGGGGAGGACATTCCAAAATCAAACAATTTTTCTCTAGTCTTGGGTAGCGCCATATCTTGGATTAGAATTTTCTTCCTTGAGGGTACACTCGGACACACAATTCTATCTAATTTCTCTTCATCTTGTTTTGTTAAAGTTTTATAGTTTATGTAAGAAATATTGATTTTAATACTGCTACTGTTCTTAAAATATTTAATTTTTCCTTATTTGCTTCCCTCACTGGGCTATTTTCCTTGTTGGATCCCCTTGGTTTATAGCACCCTACTTTTCCAACTTGAGTTGTAGTTTAGCAAGCAATAATAATATCAATAATAATAACGGCATACAAGTGAAATTTTTAGTCATCTTTATCTATTTTCCAATACTAAGAAGAAAATAAATTCATTGTGAAAGTAATCAGCTGTAAATATTGATAAGATAAAGCAAATTATTAAACTCAGAATTAAGAAACAGACTATAAAAGACCCATAAAATTCAAATTCACAATCACCTCTACCACTCTTCCAATAATACAAAAAATGAATAAATAAATAAATAAATACTAAACTCATCGTGAAAGTAATCAGCTGTAAATATTGATAAGATATAGAAAATCATTTAACTCAGAATAAAAAACGGACAAAATAAAAAAGGGAGACATTTTACATCAACCTTTATCACTTTTCCAATAGCACAAAAAAAATATTAAACTCATCGTAAAAGCAATCAGCTCTATATATTGAGAAGATAAAAGAAAATAAATACACTCACAATCAAGATAAACAAAGAATACCCATAAAGTATTCCTAGTTCGAACTATTTCATTTATTCCAAAGTAGAGCGAAAGAGAGAAATTCCAGTGGAATCTGTCAAGGTCCGCTAAATGAACACCAGCCCCCACTTTCGGAATGCTCTTCCTTAGAACAATGCGGTAACTCCCGCGAGAGAAGTTAGCCCACGTCACTCATCGTTGGGGCCCGACACGGTAGACCACATTACCATCAGCACTGGGACCCATTTTGCCCGAGGTCTGGTCTTCCAGGTCTGAACTTTGCAACTAGGGTCGATAAGTAGAAAAAGGTTAAATACAACTAACTATGGGTCGTCTTGGAATTGCTGCAGGAGAAAATTTCCAGTGAGTTTAAATATAAATATATATATATATATATATATATATATATATATATATATATATATATATATAATATATATATATATACACACACACACACACACACACACACATATATATATATATATATATATATATATATATATATATATATATATATATATATATATATATACATATATATTAGTGTGCGCACCCCGTAGCAAATGTCGGCTAACTATTTTAGATAGATATGTAGGTACACAGCTTCAATCCTTCACTTCCCGCTCTCCCTTTCCTAACTATAGTCCTTCTAACCAAGGTATGACTACTTCTCTCCCCTCCTGAAGGACGGAGGGTGTTCGAGTAGTTATACGTCTGTCGGGTCATACAGCTGAGAGTGACTATATGTATATATATGTGTGTATGTATATATATATATATATATATATATATATATATATATATATATATATATTATATATATATATATATATATATATATATATATATATATGTGTGTGTGTGTGTGTGTGTGTGTATAACATATGTATATACAGTATACATATATTCACATAAATATATAAACATATACACACACACACACACACACACACACACACACACACATATATATATATATATATATATATATATATATATATATATATATATATATATATATATATATATATATATATATATATATATATAGCCAAGCACTTGCTCTTTATCATATAGGGGAGAGTGTCTGACCGAGATGCTTTTATGATAAAAACATTCTGCATCATAAACCTTAAAAAAGGCATTTATACAAGATTTAAAGCCATGTGCATCTCAAGCCGATAAAAAAACACACGTCGATATTTGCATTCGTTCAATTATTATGACAATCGATTATTGAGGTGACAATTAACTTGTAATGAATAAAATATAAGCAAATTTAAACTGCTCGGTATTCAAACATTAAAATTAAAATGGATTTCTAAATAAGACTTCAAATATACATCACATGAGCTGATTTTCATTGGCCACGTTCAGGTGGTTCCTGAAACATATTTGCCTTTACCGAGGTGAAAACTTTATTGTAATAAAAAAATAAAACCAACTTTAAACTACTAGGTCTTCAAAACAAATCAAAATCAAAATAGATTTCAAAATAAGACTTCAATTATACATCACAGAAGCTGATCTTCATTGGCCACGTTCAGGTGGTTCCTGAAACATATTTGCCTTTATCGAGGTGAAAACTTTATTGTAATAAAAAAATAAAACCAACTTTAAACTACCCGGTCTTCAAAACAAATCAAAATCAAAATAGATTTCATGATAAGATTTCAATTATACATCACAGGAGCTAATCTTCAATGGACACGTTCAGGTGGTTCCTGAAACATATTTGCCTTAACCGAGGTGAAAACTTTATTGTAATAAAAAAATAAAACCAACTTTAAACTACCCGGTCTTCAAAACAAATCAAAATCAAAATAGATTTCATAATAAGATTTCAAATATACATCACAGAAGCTGATCTTCATTGGCCACGTTCAGAAGGTTCCTGAAACGTATTTGCCTTTACGTTTTTTCTCAGGTCCATTAACCGAGAAGGGTAAATATACGGGCTGATTCCAAACTTCCTCCTACAGGAGGAGGAATCTCATCCCATATACTCGGAGGGATTAAACCGTAGATTCCCGGAATTCCCTTCCATCGTAATTTGTTCAGGAGGGTAACATTCTGAAAGGTTAAATGGAACCATCAAGAAATGTGGAAGATTTCCGGACATTTCTCTTGCCCGAGTTCAAGGGCCGAGTGAATCGTCGGTATCTTTAAAGGAGTAAAGTGCCTCATGATTTAGACAAGCTCAGACAATGTTCTAAGAATGCCTCTTATATCTAGTATAAAAGTTCTCGTGTTATAAAGGAATGAACTGCATATCCATATTATTATTATTATTATTATTATTATTATTATTATTATTATTATTATTATTATCACAATTATTATTATTATTATTACTATTTTTATTATTATTATTAAAAGCTAAGCCATAACCCTATTTGGAAAAGAAAAATGCTATAAGCCCAAGGGCTCCAACAGGGAAAAAGTGCCCAGTGAGGTGATGAAAAAAAAGGAAATAAACAAACTAATAGAGAAGTAATAATCAAAATAATATATTCTAAGAACAATAACATTAAATTAGATCTTTTATATATAAACTATAAAAACTTGAAACCAAACAAGAGGAAAAGAAATAAGATATAACAGCGTGCTCAAGTGTACCCTAAGCAAGAAAACTCTAATGAATTATTTCAATTGTTTTTGTATATCAAAAACTGTTTTAGTATATTAAAACGCAAAAGTAAAATGACCTTATATCATTTGAACCATCACACACACATAAAGCTAAATAAAGAAAAGTTTTTTTTTTCTATTGAAATTTTGACAAGAGACCACTGTATAACGTGAAACATTTCTATAATACAGAGAAATCATAAAATTGTTCAAAAAGTACAATAACTAATTACTTTTCAGAAATCATATATAAAATCGGTGTGTATATACTATATATATATATATATATATATATATATATATATATATATATATATATATATATATATATGTGTGTGTGTGTGTGTGTGTGTGTGATCACTAAATAAACATTAAGATTTTACCACGTATTTATACATGAGTTTGAACAGGTAAACCTATTTAGAAATAAATAATAAGGATATAATCTCAACATTTCGGATTCAGTGACTAATATTCTGAGTTGATGTAATTATTATTATTATTATTATTATTATTATTATTATTATTATTATTATTATTATTAGCTAAGCTACAATCCTATTTGGAAAAGCAAGATGCTATAAGCCTAAAGGCTCCAACTGGAGAAAATAACCCAATGAGGAAAGGAAATGAGGAAATAAATAAACGATATGAGAAATAATTCTCAATTACTAGAATATTTTAAAAACAGTAACAAAATCGAAACAGATATTTCATATATAAAATAAAAAAAGGACAAATGACAGCCTGTTTAACATAAAAATATTTGCTGCAAATTTGAACTTTTGAAGTTTTTACGAAAGGAAATGAACAAATCTAGGAAACTGATATCTACTACCATGGTATCAGACAACGTCCAATGGTAAATACATACACAACCTAGTTGCTTCATTAAGCTATGGCAATGAACACACAAAATACGCACAGACAGCCATATACTACAAAGCAGACAGCCTCTATTGATAAAAAAAAAAAAAGGGTCAGCCGGATGGGTTAAGAGCCCCATAAAAGTGGCTGTGGAAAGCAATAAATTCCGAGGACGGTGAATAGGAGAGAAGCACCATCAGTCAGAGTTTTGCCTGATGGACGGATAGCACGGGCATGCTTGCTGAAAGCAACCTCTCTCTCTCTCTTTTTCCTCTCTCTCTTTCTCTACCCGCTGACGGCAATATTGCAGAGACATTAATGAAATTGCTGTGAACGTGAACCATGGTGATATTCAATGGTTGCTGCCTCCCCCTGGAGGGTGAGGGGGCAGGGACAGGGACCGGGAGGCCTTTTTCTTTTACTTCCAAGCAGCTTTTCAAGAAATAATGGCACCGTAGAAAAGCGGAAGGAGTCAGAGGACGCTCCAGTAGTAACTTTACCGGTTCTAGTAACTTCCAGACCCTTAGATACTAATTCTATATAAACTGGTCAACATATACTGTATAATGCAACCTGGAATTTATGAATTTCTTTCAAGGCTACGATTCTCTCTCTCTCTCTCTCTCTCTCTCTCTCTCTCTCTCTCTCTCTCTCTCTCTATATATATATCTATACATATATATATATATCTATACATATATATATATATACATATATATATACATATATATATATATATATATACATATATATATACATATATATATATATATATATATATACATATATATATATATACACACATATATACACACATATATATACCCTATATATATACAGATACATATATATACACACACATATATATATATCATATACCCTGTATATACAGTATATATAAATAAATAAATATATATATTTTTCTATACATATATATATATATATATATATATATCATATATATTATACACACACATATATTTATATATACATATATATATATATATATGTAATACAACCGTGAATTTATGAATATCTTTCACGACTATAATTCTCTCTCTCTCTCTCTCTCTCTCTCTCTCTCTCTCTCTCTCTCTCTAAAAAAGCATTCAAATATTTCTTTTCCCGAAGACAGAAAATAAACGATAGCCTTCCCAGAATAAAAGTCTATTGCTTTAGTATGCATTAGCGACCCCGTTAAACGACCTCATTCCCATTATGGAAATGCTCACCCCCCCCCCTCTTCCCCATGATAGCATTATCCTTTGCTTCTGTTAATGATATAAAATGACTTGTGATATGGAGACATACGACTCTATATAGATGACAACAATGATAGTTAACGAGGCTGATGGTCCAGAAGATGGGAGCGCTCCGCAGAATGTAACCCAATCTCTTCCATTTTTATTTGATGTATTTTCCATTCTCCTCCTCCTCCTCCTCCTCCTCCTCCTCATCCTCAATATTCTTCTTCTTCTTCTTCTTTTCTAATCACAATCATCGCTCTGCAACGTCTTCGACTTCGACTTTGTCTTCGACACCGCTCGGCCACGTCTTCGTCTTCGACTTCGACTTTTCTAATCACAATCACCGTTCGGCCACCACTACCATTCACCACTATCATCATCATCGTCGGTACCATTATCATTTAGGAAAGATGGAGCACGGTGGAAGTGAAAAGGAAAGAGATAGATTAAGAAGACAGATGACCACTGAGGAGAAGATGGAACGCTTCGAAAACCGTGAAAAATGATGCAACGGTCCATTGGCAGGCCATTAGGTGTAGCTGCAACTCCCGCACTATTTTTCTTCCCAACACAAATACAAGTATCATGAGTCTCATGGGAGATATATGTGGTCTTAGCCGCTCTGAAAAACAAGATTCCAATCAGATTCGGTGCAGAAAACACAAAATCACTTATCCGATAACACAAGATGTAAGACATTAAAAGAAATTCTACTATGCGATTACTAAGTATCGGAAGTCTGGTCAGTAAAGAAACTTCGAACTTTGAAACATAATAAAAAAACTTTTTCTACTTCATGGAGAATACAAAATTTACTGTATTTCTCCAACATTGTTTTTAAAGTATACATAATACATAAGTATTATGTATAAACTACAGAAAATATAATAGACAATGAAACTATACTATTCTTTCCCATTGTTATTCCTACATTAAGGGATCGGTTGCCTGATGCGTTCTCTCCAATGCCTTATATCAAAGGCATCCTCTTCTACTAGACCTCTTTTCTCCAGATAATCCTTCATCTTACCTCACCATCTTATTCTCTGCCACCCTCACGATTTTTACCCCCAACCTATCAGGTTCCTCCTAAGCCCTTCTCACTTCCTTCCCACCATCAATCCTCAACACGTGCCAAAACCATCTCAATCCTGACACTCCTATCACCTCTGTAATCTTTACTAGTCTTGCCAATCTTATTTCATCATTACCCCCAAATATTGATGCAGAAACATAAGTTAACAAACTTCGAATTGAAACGAGCTGTAATAAATAAAAATAATTCGAAACACTATCACGCAAATGCTAACATGAAAGTTCAGTGGCCTAAATCACCTTAATTTTTCCACATCACAAAACTGCTTAAAGTCAGAAGGCCTTCGGGGGCTTCTCGTGGACTTCCCTCTCTGAAACGTTTCTTGTGCCCTGATTTGGCTGCTGACAGATCTTCATATCTGTTTCAAAGTTGCAGTTTACAGGACTCAAGGGAAGTATCCTGTTCAAAGTTACAAATAGAACTTTTCTTTCAGATTGTACGAAACCTCCCTTTAACCGACTGTTGACTCCTTTCCCAGTTAATAGAGAGAGAGAGAGAGAGAGAGAGAGAGAGAGAGAGAGAGAATAATACATTTGATGAATAAAATCTTGATAATTTGTGTATGAGAGAGAGAGAGAGAGAGAGAGAGAGAGAGAGAGAGAGAAATTCATTTGATGAATAACATCTTGAGAGAGAGAGAGAGAGAGAGAGAGAGAGAGAGAGAGAGAGAGAGAGAATGTAAAATAATTCATTTGATCCTTGAATAAAATTTCGATAATTTGAGAGAGAGAGAGAGAGAGAGAGAGAGAGAGAGAGAGAGCTTGTTGATAATCCACTTGCCTCGAATGCATAGCATTATCAAAAGTTTCGGGTCGGGGGATCTAGTGTTACTAACTGAAGCGTGACGCTACATTCGAAAATCGAAGAGGGAAAGTTATCAGTTTTGCAGTCTGGGTTCTCGAGTCACCAAACACCGGTTCCTAAGTTCATATATAGACAGAATTGCAAAACTTTAATACGTAACTTGAATTACTCGAGAAGTGTATTGGGGTTATATGTAGGATCATGTGAAAATATTGAATTACATATTTGATATGCTGTCAATATTAAAACATTTTTTAAAATGTATCCTGAAGAAGTGTGGCAATATCATGTGATATATCATATTACAAGCTGATATAGTGATAATATTAAAAAATTGTTAAGCTAGATTTGATATTCATGCCAAGAGAGCTTGTTAAGTCACCGTAGAATTGGGTGAAAATCTTAAAATACAAATAGAATAAAAAGTAATACGAAACAAATGATGAATGTAGTAGCATTACGTGATATATCCGATTTAGAATTATGGAGTGATTATGATTAATGTATAACTTTCAGATTATTATTATCATTATTATTATTATTATTAGCCAAGCTACAACCCCTAGTTGGAAAAGCAAGATGCTATAAGCCCAAGGGCTCCAATAGGGAAAAATAGCCCAGAGAGGAAAAGAAATAAGGAAATGAATAAATGATGAGAATAAATTAACAATATATCATTCTAACAACAGTAACAACGTCAAAACAGATATATCCTATATAAATAATTAACGTCAAAAACAGATATGTCATATATAACCTATATATAAACTATTATGATAAATGTATAACTTTCTGCTTATGTTGTGGTAGCCTATTGAAAACGTCCCTGTCCGGCTATCGATTGGACTGGAGTTCGAGCCACGCTCAAGCGCGATTGTTTCTAGTAGTGTCTGCAACCTCAGCATCCGTGTGAGCTAGGGATAAGGGGGGGCGGTTGAAGAAGCCTGTAAGTCTACCTGCCAAGTCATCAGCAGCCATTGTCTGGCCCTCCCTGGTCCTAGATTGATTGAGGCGAGGCTTGGGCGCTGATCATAAGTATATATGATAAGTCTCGCGGGCATTGTTCTATCCCTTGACATTAAAACCCTTTAAACGTTTTGGTTTACAATAACTGAATAAAGTAGATAAAGCTAGCTACTAAAAGAGACAACGTTTCATAATATTTATTCAGATCTATTAACTATCTACGTAATCACTTTTTTATCATTTTCATCTATCTATCTACCATGGAGCTTTCCAAGAGTTTGGGTGGCAGCCAACATCAAAGAAAGAGAAAGAGAACAAAGGTGATTTTTCTTCCCTTCGTTCCTCCCAGCCTGACGATGGATTCAGCCGAGTTTGGTTGGTACTGCTAGGGTACCACAGCCCACCCTCCCCCGTTATCCACCATAAAGCATTCTATTTTTTCTATTTACTTTCCTCACTGGGCTATTTTCCCGGTTGAAGCCCTTGGATATACAGCATCCTGCTTTTCCAACTAGGGTTGTAGCTTAGCAAGCCCTTGGATATACAGCATCCTGTTTTTCCAACTAGGGTTGTAGCTTAGCAAGTAATAATAATGATAATAGATCTTCATATGCTGAATCCCCTACTGCTGCTACCTCAGCGGTCACTAAGGCGACCGAAGGAAGCAGCAGGACCCATTGGATAACGTTAAATGTTCATATAAGAACATCACATTTATCCATGAACCTAGATCAACCAAAGCAAAAAACGATATGAAAAGAGAAAATTCTCAAAAAAAAAAAAAAAAAAAAAAAAATAAGAAGGAAATGTGTCTTTTTATTAAAGAAAACTAATATATCAAATTATAATTTAAATCAAAATCTGAATTTAGATTTTGTTATATCCAACGATATAATGTTTTCAATTACGATATGATTCAGTGATGGAAAGTATCAAGTTCTTGGATGCTTCGTTAGCAATGCACTGAAGATCCTCTTAAACCATTAGCAACATTTCAATGTTTTTCTAACAAAATATGAAGGTTTGATACACGAGGTTTTGTTTCATTGGAAAATTAGTCCCCCATTTCATTGATAACATATTACTCAATATATCAACTTTTTTTTTTTTGGGTGAACATCAATTAAAAATTTTCTATAACATTTGGTTGTATTTTTAAAGGCTGAAAATCTATCAACGGAAGAGACTTAAAGTTATATATATATATATATATATATATATATATATATATATATATATATATAATATATATATATATATATATATATTATATATATATATATATATATATATTACTATATATATATTATATAATATATATATATAAATATATATATATATATATATTATATATATATATATATAGACATAT
>NC_090751.1:85560900-85643441 GCF_036898095.1 Palaemon carinicauda
CCCCCGGGGGAGTCTCCCGTGCCATCTGTTCCTGACAGGAGGAAACTGCAATTGGACACCTTGTCCCAGTTGTCGTAGCCGATAACTTAGGCCGACGTGGTTGAAAGAAAAGGGCGCTGGAGCCCTGCAGAGTCTGGAAGAAAGCGCCTTGGAGGAGTGAAACCGGAAGTCGATTTACTCCGCACAGCAGCTGTCTAAGTCTCTGTCCTTGGGCACAGACAAAACTCTTCTCAAGGATGGAAGGGTGTCTGAGGTCGTCGACCTCCACAGATGAGACACCCGAAGGAAGCCTTCAGTCAGTGCGTCCAGATGGTACAACATCGAGCTTGTCCGCAAGTAGATACGAAAGGCCAAGGTGTATGTGCTCGAGAGGAGGAAAGTACCCTTGATCTTCCTGTAGCTTCCTTGAACCAAACCTCGGGCCATAACCGAGGAGGGAAAGAACCTGGTAAGCTCCCAGAGGAAGAGGTAAGCAGTCACCCCTTGTCCGATGGAGAAATCTTGAACGGAAAGCCCCCCCCGCCAAAAATCCTTCCAGGGCGGGAGAAGGAGAGAGTACTCGTGCAGGAGAGGAGACCCTCGAGACCGACCTCTTGGGAACCAACTTCGCCCTGGGGGAAGTCACCACGAAGTCCACTCCTCTCTTTCTCTTCAGCGTAGGAGAGACAGCCGCTGGTTTGTTACCCTGGCCGGCGAGTGCTGGTTTCATAACCCTCATTAATGCCCGTGCCAGCGGACCAAACCATGTCTGCTGCTCCAAGGACACAGAGTCCGAAATCCTCGCTAAGGTGAAAGGGATCGGGCGATCCTTTGGAGTGGACCCGACGGTACCTGCCTGAAAAGAAGGTGGGGAAGAATGCTGTACTGACCTGTCTTCGTCCTGCACTACCAACCTGTGCTTGGATGGAGGTGATCCCGAGTGCCGTCTAGGAGCATGCGTCCCCTGCTGCTACCACCGGCTGTGGAATTCGCCGCGAACTATGGTCGCGCGAGGGCGAACGGTCGCGCAAAGGCGAATGGTCGCGCGGGGCGCGCAGGCGAGCGGGCGCGCAGGCGAGCGGGCGCGCAGGCGAGCGGGCGCGCGCAGGCGAGCGGGCGCGCAGGCGAGCGGGGCGCGCAGGCGAGCGGTCGCGCGGGCGCGCAGGCGAGCGGTCGCGCGGGCGCGCAGGAGAGCGGTCGCGCGGCGCGCGCAGGAGAGCGGGCGCGCAGGAGAGCAGGCGCGCAGGCGAGCGGTCGCGCGGCTGCGCGCAGGCGAGCGATCGCGCGGGCGCGCAGGCGAGCGATCGCGCGGGCGCGCAGGCGAGTGGGCGTGAGGGTGGGCAGGTAAATGAACACGTGTCCGAGGCGACGAACGCAAGCGATGGCGTGACGGCGAGGGATCGTGCTGCCGCGTAGGAGAAGAAGATCGCTGGCGATAATGACCGCGTGATGGTAAGCGATGGCGAGCAGCATGTGTAGGTGAATGATCGCGTGATAGGGTGCGATGGTGATCAGCATCCGCAAGAGGGCGAGCGTTCAGGGTTGTGCGATGAGGAGCAACATGCGTAAGCGGGCAATCGTGCAGGGTTGTGCGATGGCGAGCAGCATGCGCAGGTGAATGATCGCGTGAAAGGGTGCGATGGTGATCAGCATCCGCAGGAGGGCGATCGTTCAGGGTTGTGCGATGAGGAGCAGCATGCATAAGCGGGCGATCGTGCAGGGTTGTGCGATGGCGAGCAGCATGCGCAGGTGAAAGATCGCGTGAAAGGGTGCGATGGTGATCAGCATCCGCAGGAGGGCGATCGTTCAGGGTTGTGCGATGAGGAGCAGCATGCGTAAGCGGGCGATCATGCAGGGTTGTGCGATTGCGAGCAGCATGCGCAGGTGAATGATCGCGTGAAAGGGTGCGATGGTGATCAGCATCCGCAGGAGGGCGATCGTGCAGGGTTGTGCGATGAGGAGCAGCATGCGTAAGCGGGCGATCATGCAGGGTCGTGCGATCAGCATCCGCAGTTGAGGGTTGCGCGATGGCGATCAGCATCCGCAGTTGAGGGTTGCGCGATGGCGATCAGCATCCGCAGTTGAGGGTCGCGCGATGGCGATCAGCATCCGCAGTTGAGGGTCGTGCGATGGCGATCAGCATCCGCAGTTGAGGGTCGCGCGATGGCGATCAGCATCCGCAGTTGAGGGTCGCGCGATGGCGATCAGCATGTGCAGGTGAGCTAGTAGCTGGCGAACCATGTTCCTTCAGAAGTGTTGGAGAACATTGTCGTGCCAGCTGTAACACACGTGGGCGATCCGGAGATCGCTGGCGAGCTGATGATCGCTGGCGAGCTGATGATCGCTGACGAGCTGATGATCGCTGGCGAGCTGATGATCGCTGGCGAGCTGATGATCGCTGGCGAGCTGATGATCGCTGACGAGCTGATGATCGCTGACGAGCAGAAGGCTACGCGTGGAAGCCTGCGCAAAGAAGAAGAGTCCTTGAGCCCGACCTGAACCGAAGTTCTAGATCGCGAGGGCGAACGTGGGCGCACAGGGCACGTAACAGGAACCGCAGGGAAGATCATCTTGAAAGCGCTGACGAACAGGAGAGCGCTGATGAGCAGAAGGGCGCGCAG
The DNA here is from genome assembly GCF_036898095.1 of Palaemon carinicauda. Classification (NCBI taxonomy): domain Eukaryota; kingdom Metazoa; phylum Arthropoda; class Malacostraca; order Decapoda; family Palaemonidae; genus Palaemon; species Palaemon carinicauda. The sequence goes on from NC_090751.1 coordinate 85,563,501, forward strand.
GGAAACCCTGACACGCAAGGGAAGAACCCCCGTGGGGGCAACCCTTTGCCCCGAAGGGATCGTTGTCCGCCGGGAGACTGATGTCCGTCGGAAAACCGCTGTCCGTCGGGCAGACCGTTGTCCGTTGGGAAGACCGTTGCCCGTCGGAAGACGAGATCAGACTGCTGTCCATCTGCACCAAGGCGGAAGATCGAGAAAAAAAAAGGAGTTGTAGGCTGCAAACGGAGATCCAAAAGGGCGCCTCAAGCACCCTTATAGGGAGATGAGAGGCCCTTACGACGAGGCGGACGGAGGGCCTTACGGCGAGGGAGGCCAACAGCAACAGAAGAAACCTCCGAAGAGGAGTCTCTATGAGTGTACTCTCTCGCGAACGAAAGAGAAACACTTCGTGGAAGAGACTGGTCAGCCAGTGACCTAAAAGGAGCAATCCTCCGAAGAGGAGCTCCTGCAGTTGCCCAGCCCCTTGAGCGAAACTGCAGGTGCGACCGCTCAGCACCAAGAGCATAGTCCGCACGAAAAAAAAAGGCAAGAGAAGAACCCCCCAAAAGGGGAAAAACTCAAGCCTGGACAGGAAAAACTTCCCTCGGAAGGAAAGTTATCCGCCCAAGGAGGCAAGCCTCCTGACTGTTCTAAAATGAACTGGAGAGCTGTCCGTCGACACGGGAGTACTACCAGTAGAAGGAGACACGCCCCTGACGAAAATACAAGGGGGGAGGCAGCAACAGCCGAATCCCCAGGACTCAACCAGACAGCTCACACCGTTGCTATATTACAGAAACGAACTAGATCGGTAACTGTAAAAAAATAAAACAAATAATATTAGTACACATTCATTCCCCCGGGAAGGCTCCGAAGAGGAATCCCGAGGGAAAGGAACAAGAATTACACAACAGGCACGTGCCCTCACAACCACTTACACTCGCGGAAGGAGAGCTGTAACCAAAACAGAATTATAACAATTATAATTATGTAACTATGTAATTATGTAATTTAAAAATGAATGAACACTAAAGAAAGAACGAAAACCCCGAAAGGAATCGTTCTACAAGCTGAAAAAAAAACAAAAAAACAACTACAATTAGATTCATAACTAATTGATACAAACGTACGACGTAGCAACCCCCCACACGGAAAGGAAGCTAGGCTACAAGGGCGTAGTAACACGTAGTAAAAGGGTAAACGACCTCAAGAGAGAGAGAGAGAGAAAGACATAAGTCAAACTCGATCGCCACCCATAAAATACGCCGTGGTGGCCTAACTGCCGAGGCCTCCACGTAGATATCGTACACTACACACACACATCTGAAAAGGAAACTTACTTATTTCTATACTCAAATATATATACAAACATGAAAACATGTTTACATATATATTGAGTAAAAGAAAAGTAAGCGATTAAGTAAAGACAAAACAGACAATGGCTGCCAAGCGAGGACCAAGACAGAGACGTCTGTCACAGTCCGAGCCAAAAGTTAAAGTGAGTATTCACGTGTGTGTGAGGGGGAGGAGGGGTAGCTAGCTACCACTCCCCTACCCCCCCGCTAACTAGCGCGGGGGTAATACACCCTCGTTAAATTCTAATGGCTCGCCATTTCAGCTACGCTAAAAGTAATAACCCTTTGTAAATAGCGTGGTTTGTATTTCGGTTACGGAACAATTCACGTTTCATAGCCCTCAGTCATGTAGGCCTGGGTCTTCTAACTTTTTTAGTGCCTTGTGGAGCCCAGTTAAACGTTTGCTTAACTAATCTCTCTTGGGGAGTGCTAAGACCATGCCCAAACAATCTCCATCTACCCCTCATCATGACCTCATCCATGGCACTTAAGTAATCTTTCTTATAGTTTCATTTCTAATACTGTCCTCCCATTATACTCCCAATATTCTTCTTAAAGCTTTGTTCTCAAATCTACAAAGTCTGTTGGATATTGCTTCATTGTCATACCACGACTCATGACCATACAGTAACACCAATCTCACTAAACTTAAATATAGCCTGACCTTTATATGTAATTTCAAGCAATTTGATTTCCAAATTTTACTTAACCTAGCCATTCTCTGATTTGCTTATTTCAACCTTTCATTAAACTCAAATTCTAAATATCCTGTATTAGAGATCATAGTTCCTAAATATTTAAATGATTCTCCCTCATAAATACTTTCTCCTTCCAATGATATTTCATCTTCCACTGCATATTCCGTTCTCATCATTCCTGTCTATTTTCTATTTATTTTAAGCCTAACCTTATGTGATTTATATATATATATATATATATATATATATATATATATATATATATATATATATATATATATATATATATATATATATACATATATATATATATCTATACAGTATATATATATATATATATATATAATATATATATATATATATATATATATATATATATATATATATATATATATGTATATGTATGTATGTATTACAAAAATAGTAACTTGAGGTACCTCTCTGCAAATAATCAATTCTCTGAGTGATCAAGTTTCAAAGTTCTACATTTCTGAAAAAGGGATTGTATATTTACATTATGCAACTAAGAGGTATGGTAGTTACATGTAAGACTTTTCTCATTCTCACTGCCCTGCTTTAAGCTGCAAGTACAATTCTAGCCATTCAACTCTCATACAAATTTCACGTGAAACTTACAATTAGTCTTTTTGGGCTCAAGCCATGGCGTCCTGATGGAAGGTTCCTGTTTGGTAGCTTCCTTGGGTATAAGACTACTAAGATATTCCCAGAGAATTTAACCACAGGTTATCACAGAATTCTAACTTCTGGAGCGAGTATCTCAAAGGTTTCCCTTTAAGACATCGTAATACAACAGGGGACACGCATGTCTGGTCGTGCCACATAGCTATCTCCACCCCGAACAGAGTTAACGCTTCGGTGTGTAAGGGCTGAGAATAGCTGGGAGCCGTTCCACAGCTAATCTCACTCGTGGCTACTACTGATACTCGAGACGTAAACAAACGGACGCCATTGCTCTAATGACGTCACGCGCGTCTTTATCCTTTGTTTAGTAGCTGCCCTACTGAGACGGATTTTCCCTTGTGTGAACTTTATCGTTTTGCATCTTCGCTATGTCGTTACCTTCAGCCTCGCCTTCTTCTGGAAAGTTGAGTACAAGGTTCCAGTATTGTTTAATTAAGCTCTGGCCGTAAAGTAAATATTATTTTGCGAAATAATTGATGTTTTGTGGCAGAGCTGTGCCGCTACCGGACCCGCCATTTTATGGCGTCGTTGTTGTTTTGCATGTCTTATTTAGTTAGCCACAACAACGCTTCCGGCCTTATATACTAATCGAATACATTAGTTTATTTAGTCTTCATAGCTAGGAACTTTTATATCGTGTTTAGACGCTTTTTATCGGTCATCGATTGACCTCATACCAGTCGGCTACTATAGCCCCCAGGCCAGGAGCCTATATACAAGTGTTCATGCATGATTTATCAGTGATCCTAGACTAAGTTATGAAGATAGTGGCATTATTATTTTACAATACTTTTGACTAGTGATGCAAATGTTTTCGCCTTCAGGGACCATATAGGGGATAGGCTAGTCAGTGATTCTTACTAGCCTAACCTAACCTTAGGACCCCTATATGCTTCCTTCATCCCCTGCCTTGGCATTCCCTCTAATTAGCCTTGATCCCTTTTCTGAGTAAAGGGATTTATTGTCTAATAGAGTATTATATCGCCTCTCAGTCCTCCCTAAAGGAATGAACCCCCTTTAGGATTGCGTCTGAGAGTGAGGTTAGGCTAGCCTACCTCTATGGCTAGGATAGTCTACGACTTTCCTGCGATAGCGATACGTCTTCCTCCTTGCCTAGTTCAGGACTTTTAGCCTTGATCTAGGTCGGGTTAGGAAGGTTTCTCTGTTCCATGCTGAAACGGTACTCTTGCACCGTTTTAGCCGATCAGCCTAATCTTAGGTTAGGGAGTGTCCTCCCTTCCCTTTGTGGCCGCTCTGGTACAGAAACCCTTCCTGGGAAGACCCCTCTCTTCTCCCTCCCCACCTATCTCTTGTATAGCCTAGCCTATGCTTAGGTTAGTTTATACTCATCTGTCCCCTGTCCTACAACTCCTCCTTAGGGTGGAAGAGTAGGGCTACCCGAGCTTCCTTGTGCAGTCCGCTCTGGTACATATACCTTCATAGTGTCCTATAAGGTTAGTTCCTAGTGTAGCTCTGCATAAGGGAGTCTCCCCCCCCCCCCCCTCTTGGGTGTTCCCTAGTCCTCCCTTGGGCTACCTGCTCCCGGTCCCTAGTGACCCCTGCATATGGATGATAGAGCCTGTCTCTATCATGGGTACACCCCCTCAGGGAGGGGGAGGGATGTCTGGAACCCTGAAGGTACTTCCTGCATCCTTCCCCCCCTCCCCCTGTCTCTCTATCTATCCGGGTGCCGGTCTCTTGCCGCCTCTTCTGCCGGCAATACCTGCCTCTTGGTGACTTCCCTACCCTTGCCGCCAGCCCCCCGTGTTCCGAGGGACTGCCGGCTGCCGCCGGCTACTACCGGCGGCTCTCCTACTCCTATCTAATCGTCCGCTTGCCGGTCGATCTCCGGAGTGCCGGCATATACTGCCGGCAACCCGATACTACCTGTACCATCCTTACCCCAGTCACCAATCCGGCATCCTCCGGCTGCCGGAGCCGCCGCTCCCTGCCGGCGTGCCGCCGTTGTGCCGGCGGCCGCCATCCTGGTATCTAACTGACTTTACAAATTGTCTGTTCTAGTGCCAGAATCTATGCTGGAGCGAGCTCCGGCGTGCCGGCGGCTTGCCGGATACCCCGGAGGCGTCAAGAATACTTGCACCCCCTCTCTGTAGCTATCATAAGACTAAGATAGCCCTACCTGGCAAATAGATAAGCTGCTTTGCTTCTAAGATCAGTACCTAGTACTGCTCTATTAGTGATCATGCTGTCTCTTTGCATTCTTCTATTTCCAGCATGCTATGTGCATCTTAGCACGGCTGGTTGCCAGAAGCAGTTACCCTTAATGAGACCTTCTGGCTCTTATCTGGGAACCGAATGAATTCGATCCCAACCTTGTCCTTGGCTTTCCATGGAGTTCCAATATAATGGGAATCCTAGGAAACTATATCCAATGATCTCGGTCATTTGGATTATCCCAGGACCAAGCCTATGGTAACCAGCCGGGCGAGATGCATGGAGCGTGTTCTCCTTTACTGTTTCACTCTCTATGCATCACACCTTCTGTAAGTTAAAATTAATGATTAATATTAACTTAATTTAAGAGCCATTCCTATGACTCCCCCATACTCATTTTCTCTTTCTTCCACAGGAGGAGCAGATGAAGTGCGATTTCGCATACTGTGCTGTGAAACGCTCCCAGTTTTACGGACATACGGCGTGCAGGACTCACGCCCCTTGCTCAGACAAGAAAGGGGATTGGAAGTTCTGGAATCCACTGGAATGTACGGTCTGCCAGGCCTACCTAGTTGAGGCCTTCCATAACCCTCCCTCAGCGGAGGTTAGAGACATTGCTCGTGAGAAACTGCGCAAGTGGGTGCGTGGTTTTCAGAGAAATGCCACTGGACCGTACCTGGCCACCGAAGAACTGAGGTCCCTGTTGTTCCCTAAGGCCTCCCCTGACTCAGTGGTTCCAAAGGAAGCAATCCCCACTGTCCAAATTACGGTGGAACCTGATGTGGTCATGGCTCAGTCCATGCACGAGTGTCGCCTAGATTCCGAGGAGGATGAACAGATCTCTGACGTCTCGGAAGACACGGAGAAGACGCTTATGGCTCAAGGAGCCGAAGAGGACGAAGACAAGGTGGAATACACCGAGTCGGAGATTGGAGCTACTCCCTCGTCCATCCCTCCGCCTACTCCTACACCGACGGATGTGTCCATCCCGTCTACCTCCTCGACCCCGGATCCTTCCTCTTCTACACAAGAACTGATCCGACTGATTAGAGCTGTCATGGACGACAGACTGAAGGAGAACCAGGAGTCCATCAGGTCTATGATTGGATCCAGAGAACCGAAGAAGATCTCGGTCAAGGATCTCCCAGCTTGCTCTCATGCCAACCCGTGGAGGTATGCAGAGCATATGGTTATTGCGACCGGCAGGATCTTTGTTAGTGACAAAATCGGCACGGTCCCGTTGGAAGATGTGGAATTCTTCCCAAGCTTCGAGGCCTACCCGGACTGTTACGTCCGGCTTCGTTCCGAACCTGCCTCGAAGGAGGAGACCGAACCTAAGGAAGAGATAGTGTTCGATCTCGCAAAGGCCCAGGCTATGCTAGCCTCCGCATTTAAGAGCAGGGGCTTTACCTGCTCTAAGCTTCCTGCCTTGAGCAAGAAGCATCCTACTTATGTCGCACCCGACACTGCGATTCTTCCATTTTTGGAAAAGGCCTTGGCTGCATGCCTTAAAGCGGCGGAAGAAGGGAAACCCTGCCCTGCACTGGAGGAGTGCAGACCCTTCTCCATCGTGACGCCCCCTGACACTAGACAATGGAAAGATGTCCAACATACTTTCGTTGTGGGTAGGCTCGATCCTGACGTTGCCGGACGTCAGTTTAATGAAGACCTCCCTAAGCTCAATGATCACCTCCTTCGCCGGGAACAAGACACGAAGGAGAGGCTTGCAGCGTCTCTTTCTCATCAAGTCCAACTTGAAGTTATGGCCTGTGACACAGCAGTACCCGATCACTACATGGTACTGGCCAAATCCCACTTACTCACGGTAATGAAGGACTTGTACCATTTCATAAAGGCTCGTAGAGCCTGTCGTGAATTCGTGTTTGTCGGTGCCACCGTGAAACACGAACCCCGGAGGCTGATTTCCTCCAACATCTGGGGAAAGCACCTGTTTCCTTCCGACCTTGTCAAGGAAATAACGGACAGAGCCGCCACGGAGAATAGGAACCTTCTCCACAAGTGGGGCATGTCCAGGAAAAGGAAAACCTCTCAGGACGATGGACCTCAGCCTAAGAGGAAACCTCAGAAGCCGAAACCCCAGCAACGTCAACAAAGACGTCAGTTTCCGGGACCCGCTACCTCCCAAGTGGTTGCCCAACCACAACAGACCTTTCAATTGGTCCCCCAACCGGTGTTGTCACAGTCACCGGTCTTCACCCCTGCCTTTGAGCAGCCATCCACTACCTTTCATGCCAGAGGTAGAGGCTCGTCCAGGGGTGCAAGCAGAGACGCCTCTCGTCGTCCCTCCAGAGGTAGAGGAGGAAAGGGAGCTAGCGGCCGAGGCAACAAGTCCTCGGGACACCAGAAGCAATGAAGTGCTTCCGGTGGGAGGAAGACTCCGCCAATTCCAGGATCGTTGGACCTTCGATCCTTGGGCACACAGCATCATCAAGAACGGTCTAGGCTGGAGTTGGGTGCAACCACCCCCAATCTTCCAGCGGTTCTTCCAACAATCGACCCCCATTCTGGAAGAATATGTTCTAGACCTCTTGAACAAGAAGGTGATAAGGAAGGTAAAGTCCACCAGGTTCCAAGGGAGACTGTTTTGCGTTCCCAAGAAGGACTCAGACAAGCTCAGAGTCATTCTGGACTTATCCCCCCTCAACAAGTTCATAGAGAACAACAAATTCAAGATGCTGACGCTTCAACAAATAAGGACCCTTCTGCCTCAAGGTTCCTACACGGTCTCTATAGACCTGGCGGATGCCTATTGGCACATTCCAATGAACCATCACGCTTCCTCCTACCTAGGATTTCGACTCCAAAGGAAAAGCTACGCCTTCCGGGCCATGCCATTCGGCCTCAATGTGGCCCCTCGGATCTTCACAAAGCTGGCGGATGCCATAGTACAACAGCTCCGCCTAAGAAACGTCCAGGTGATGGCCTACCTCGACGACTGGCTAGTCTGGGCTCCATCGCCCGAAGAGTGTACAAAGTCTTGCGACGAAGTTACCCAGTACCTAGAACACCTGGGATTCAAGATCAACGAGAAGAAATCTCGCCTCTCTCCGGCTCAGAAGTTTCAGTGGCTGGGAATCCACTGGAATCTTCAGTCACACCGCCTTTCCATCCCCCAGAAGAAAAGGAAGGAAATAGCAGGGTCTGTCAAGCGACTACTGAAATCCAAACGCATTTCAAGACGACAGCAGGAACGAGTTCTAGGCTCTCTACAATTCGCCTCAGTGACAAACCCAGTGCTTCGTGCACAGCTAAAGGATGCCGCGGGAGTCTGGAGACGATCGGCATCCATCGCTCGAAGAGACCTCAAGAGACGGCTTCCAAACAGACTTCGACGCCTCCTAAAGCCGTGGTCGGAAGCAATGGCCCTGAAAAGGTCCATTCCTCTCCAACACCCTCCTCCTTCACTCAACATCCACACGGATGCCTCACTGGAGGGCTGGGGAGGTCACTCCCACCTGAAACAAGCTCAAGGGACCTGGTCTCCACTATTCAAGACGTTCCACATAAACATCTTGGAGGCCATGGCGGTCCTTCTTACTCTGAAGAAGCTATCCCCGCCGCCCTCGATCCACATCCGTCTAACCCTAGACAACTCGGTGGTAGTTCGTTGTCTCAATCGCCAAGGCTCAAGATCGCCCCAGATAAATCAGGTGCTTCTCCCAATCTTCCGTCTGGCGGAGAAGAAGAAGTGGCACCTGTCTGCAGTTCACCTACAAGGATTCCGCAACGTGACAGCGGATGCTCTATCTCGGACAAACCCGATAGAGTCGGAATGGTCTCTAGACGCAAGATCATTCTCCTTCATCTCTCATCAAGTCCCAGAACTTCAGATAGATCTCTTTGCAACGAGCGACAACAATCAACTTCCTCTGTACGTAGCCCCGTACGAGGACCCCAAAGCAGAAGCGGTGGACGCCATGTCACTGGACTGGAACAGATGGTCGAAGATATACCTGTTCCCTCCCACCAACCTTCTGTTGAAAGTCCTCTCCAAACTGAGAACCTTCAAAGGGACAGCGGCCCTAGTGGCTCCCAAGTGGCCCCGGAGCAACTGGTACCCCCTGGTCCTGGAGCTGCAGCCCAAGCTGATCCCTCTCCCGGGCCCAGTTCTCTCTCAACAAGTACAGAAGTCGACTGTCTTCGCTTCATCATCGAAAATCAAGGACCTTCATCTCATGATTTTCTCTCCCTTGCCGCAAAGAAGAGGTTTGGGATCTCGAAGAAAAGTCTAGACTTCCTAGAGGAATACAAGACCGAATCCACGAGACGGCAATATGAATCATCCTGGAGGAAATGGGTCTCCTTTGTTAAAGCAAAAAATCCTAAAGAAATCACCATTGATTTCTGTATGTCCTTCTTCATTCACCTTCATGGACAAGGATTAGCAGCCAATACGATTTCAACCTGCAAATCGGCTTTGACTAGACCAATTCTATATGCTTTCCAAATTGATCTGTCCAGCGACATCTTTAACAAACTGCCGAAAGCATGTGCTCGCCTACGCCCAGCACCCCCTCCGAAACCGATCTCCTGGTCACTAGACAAGGTGCTCCATTTCGCCTCCAACTTGGACAATGATTCATGCCCCCTCAAGGATCTGACTCAGAAAGTTATATTTTTATTTGCTCTCGCCTCGGGAGCTCGAGTCAGCGAAATAGTGGCATTATCAAGAGAAGAGGGACACATCCTGTTTGCTGATTCAGGAGAAGTGACCCTCTCCCCTGATCCGACGTTTCTCGCCAAAAATGAATTACCCACCAAAAGATGGGGCCCTTGGAGAATATGCCCCCTGAAGGAGGATGTCTCTCTATGTCCAGTAGAGAGCCTCAAGGTCTATCTTCGCAGAACTTCAAACTTTGGTGGAGGCCAACTCTTCAAAGGAGAAACATCGGGCAGCGACCTGTCACTGAAACAATTAAGAGCGAAAATCACCTACTTCATTCGCAGAGCGGATCCGAACAGTACACCCGCTGGTCATGATCCTAGAAAAGTGGCATCTTCTCTGAACTTCTTTCAGAGCATGGACTATGAGAGCCTTAAAAACTTTACGGGCTGGAAGTCCTCGCGAGTTTTCTTTAAACATTATGCGAAACAAGTGCACGAAATCAAACATTTTGTGGTAGCCGCAGGTAGTGTTATGAAACCTGCACCTAACTCTGCGTAGAACAGTGAGTTACTTGGGACTCTAACTCTTCGGGTGCCTATGTTGACCCTCGAGTGATTCATAGTGATGTCTAAAAACACTTAGTGCTTTTATAACTGTTCTTATCCCAGGTGAAATGTCATAGTGTTACACAAGTGCCGCATGCCTTGAGCATGATGTGTTATTTAAAGACTTGCGTTCCTCGAGAACGAGTACCTACTAATCCTGAAATTCCCTTTCAGATTCAAGAGCAAGCCTTTATTTCTATGTACATTATTGTTACTGTAAATGAACTTTACTTTTGCTGTAAATTATTTAATTTCTGCATTGTGAAATAAAATTTCTATTTTATTACTTATGCGTCTCTTTCAGCTCCTACTTACTATGAAATACATACTGTCATAGTTTTATTTACTCCTCCTTTCTTATGGTCATGAAGAATTTAGGATGTCTATTCCTAAATTATATTCACCTTGCCTTAGTAAGGTTCCTACACGAATACTTACTTCTGATAATCAGGAGATGAACTCTACACACAGTGCCCAACCACCACTGGCCTACTTCAGAATGTTCCTATACAAATATCAAACATTCTGCTTCATCTCTAAGCTCTTAAAAGTTCTTCTGTCAAGATGAATAGCCCTTCAATACCACTTTGACGTCGGCATAGCCCATGGGAACTTCCTACCAATGGGGGGCAGGATATTTCGTTCCTATGGTTCTTACCTAAGATTACTTTGCTGTTTTGTCAATGCCTAGGCACTTAACTCTGGGGGAAAATCTACCACGATACATTGATTCTCTGGTACTCTTCCATCAGGACGCCATGGCTTGAGCCCAAAAAACGGATTTTGAGCGAAGCGAAAAATCTATTTTTGGGTGAGATAGCCATGGCGTCCTGATGGACCCTCCCTACTACTTCGTTCAGTTTGCTCCCACCCTACACAATTGTATCATGGTGATGGGCAGCAACTGGCGCCAGGATAAAGACGCGCGTGACGTCATTAGAGCAATGGCGTCCGTTTGTTTACGTCTCGAGTATCAGTAGTAGCCACGAGTGAGATTAGCTGTGGAACGGCTCCCAGCTATTCTCAGCCCTTACACACCGAAGCGTTAACTCTGTTCGGGGTGGAGATAGCTATGTGGCACGACCAGACATGCGTGTCCCCTGTTGTATTACGATGTCTTAAAGGGAAACCTTTGAGATACTCGCTCCAGAAGTTAGAATTCTGTGATAACCTGTGGTTAAATTCTCTGGGAATATCTTAGTAGTCTTATACCCAAGGAAGCTACCAAACAGGAACCTTCCATCAGGACGCCATGGCTATCTCACCCAAAAATAGATTTTTCGCTTCGCTCAAAATCCGTTTTTATAATTGTAAGCTAAGTGAATTACTCTGCTGCTCCCCCCCCCCCCACCCCCAAACACTCCCATATAAGTCATATACTGTATGTAATTATGCTATTGTGTATTGTTTAGTAATCCTTAATGTCTAAAGCAAACTTTGTCTTCAGTAGCCCAAGTAAGAAAAACTGGGAAAACTAATGTATACAGTACTGTACTCATAACTAGCCCACTTATTGACTATTTAGCAACATAACTACTAAGGCAAACTCAAACACATACAAAAGTCTATCACACAAATATCTAATGGTTTTATGTCTATAGTCAATATCATTCATATTAAATAACAAAGTAACCAATCTCAGTTACATAAAAAACTAGTTGGCACTTGTTCTTCTATTGGCAGACATAGCTATGAGCAAGGGAACAATGGGATAGGATTTTTTATAACAGTTTGACTGGGAAGCTGCATTCCATACAAATAGCTTAAAATATACCAGCAGGTACCTTCACACTACCAAAATTGGTAATATTTTGAGTTATGGTAGATCAACTAACATAACTGAAAAGCTATGGTTGTGCAGTAAGATCGTCATTAATTACATTCAAAACTCTTTACTGTAACTGCATGATATCTAAATTAACTTTTTTAAACTTTGTGGTTTCTGCCAGTCATCACCATAAAAAACTAATAATCTTAAAAAACAAGTTACCGTACTCAAAACCCAGTACAGTAATAATACTGTAATGAAACATGGTTAAAACACAAGCTTTTGTTTGCCAGGAATTCTGGACGTCGTTTGTAGCCGTGTTCATTGTACTACAAATATCTCCTTACTTAATTTGTTTCTGCTCTGCAGTAGATTGCTTCGCTTATGATCAAGGATACCAGATAACTCCTCATCAATCAAGATCAACATTTTCTTATTGTTGATATGTCCTAAAAAGCAGAGCATGTTTCTCAACATGCATTAGTCCTGTGGACAACCATTTTGGTGTTATTTTATTTATCTAATTTATCTCTTAGTTCAATTATACAAACAACAAAAGGGCGAATACGCATTTAACAAAGGGGTGAATTGTATCTTTGTGGTTCAGACTTTGTTCGAGCATGGACTTGACTTCTATAATCCATTATTAAACTAAATATATCAAATACACATTTCTACCGTAACCTTTCATTACTAATATGATAAATAAAATAACAGCTGTAATTATATTGTATATTCCAATATTGAAAACATATAACCAAGAGGTTTAGAATATACAGTAAAACACTGACCCTTTTATTCTATTCAGACAAGTAACCTACATCAGAAGCACCACATATCAATTTTTTTCTGAACTACCAGGTAGAAGGAGCCTCCTAAAGCCTGTGCTAATATGATAAAAGGAGCAAAATGGGAATTTCTCATTAAAATCTGTAATTTTGTTAATAGAGGTTTCTGATAGTAGTAGATGGAATTCAAAATAGTGTACAGTATTTGCCATGATCTATTTATTCATCTAAGTTACAATCACCTAAATAAAGGCTCCGTCCTAACCAATACTACACTGTTCTATGTTGAAACACTAAAACTCATCTCGTACTTCAGGATAAGGAGCCTTCGTACAGTATATCAGCAGCCAGTTCCTCCCATGTGCATTAAAAATGGACACCACCTAACTTAAACTTCCCAACCCAACCTAACCTACAAGCCGTGTCCTTACCTACATACCTAACAAGGGGCTAATGACCCCCGCAATCCCCTTTATGCTGCCGTATACTTAATCAGCCGTTATCATACATGGAGGTGGACACTATCATACCTACACCCCCAAGAAAAATCCTATTGGGATCCATTTCCTACTAAACATCATTGCAAATGTTATCATCCTAAACTGATCATACAGATTCATATGTACACCTACGTTACCTTCTGACAATTTTGTGACGGCTTTATATAACGACGGACAGAACCTCCCTCGTGCATATTACACCACCTAGCCTAAACTTCACAACTACCCTACTAGCCGTTTCCTTTCCTACTTACCTAACGATGCAAACCCATTAGACTGCCATATATTTAGTAATATGGTCGAAAATATGGGAGTTATGAGGCAAGGCCGTCTTCATACATATACCCCAATTCTGCAATCTAGAAGAATTTTGTATTACCTTTGACTAGTCTAGCCTAGTTTCGTTTATGAGGTAAACTAGGCTTGTGTAACCTATTCTGTAACCTTTCCACTACTTGGTCCTTCAAAATACCATTTCTAGCATTCCAACATAAACTTATGGCCCAAATCACATAAAAATTACAAAAACTTACGTTTAATAAGTATCTTATTCAAGGTTTACAGATAATAGTGGACATCCATGACTGTTGCATACGCAAACTGACACTTTGTTTTCCTCGGCACTATTGCATGACGTGTCGTCTGCAACCAGGATTCGTAAACATAAAATTAATATATTTTACATTATATTTAGATAGCAAAATTAAAATGTAAATAAATGTATAGCTATTCCATATTTTTACAGAATATTTTATCTTGTGATAATTATATAGATTTGTTGTTTGATAAAATACATCTTGACAGTATAAACTAGGAACAGTGGATACTCTGTCACGGCGCCTTTAATATTCCTACGTTTTATTCGCAACAATCTTAGGTTTACCTATTATTAAAATAGTGTTCATATTTTATGCAGTATATTTTATAGATACCATTTACATATTTAACAAGTGAAATCTTCCCCATTCCTGCTAACTAACTTAGCTTTTCGGTCCCGTGAATTTAAAACACTCCTGGATCATTATGGGTGTGTAGGCTAAAAAGGGTATATTTTCTTTGCTTTTTATTAAGACAGCTCATTGCTAAATTATCTATTTTTTACGAGTCAGTAAGAAGAGAGTCTTTTTGCACTTGTTGGGGAATTCATATTGTTACTCCAATGGGGAAATGTGTTTTTTGGTAGCTCAAGTCCAACTGATTACCACACAATTTCCATTAATCCTATGTCATCAAAAGTTGTTTTTAAAATTTGGCAAAACGTCTACATGGGTATGTTGCAGGTAATAATCTGTTTTTTAGTTTGCAATGTGGCTTTCGTAAAGGCATTGGAGCATTTAAAGCCCTTCTTACAATTTCCAAAGCAGTAGAGAAAACCCTGGATTGTAGTCAAGAAGTTCGTATGATTGGCTTTGATTTTAGTGGTAGCTTGTTTTAAAACTTAAGCAGATGGGAGGCGGGCGCCTTTTCTTAACATTATTATTATTGAATCTTAAATAATAGATAGCAGAAAATAGTTTTTGATGGGCACTAAAGTGACTATAGGAGTGAGATATCTGGTGTTCCTCAGGACAGTGTTCTCGGGCCATTACTTTTCTTACCATCTACGAATGACATATCATTATTATTATTATTATTATTATTATTATTATTATTATTATTATTATTATTATTATTATTATTATTACAAGCTAAGCTACAACACTATTTGGAAAAGCGGTATGCTATAAGCCCAACGGGTCCAACAGGGAAAAATAGCCCAGTGAAGAAAGGAAATAAAAAAAAAACTACAAGAGAAGTAATGAACCATCAAAATAAGATATTTTACAATCAGTAACTAAATTAAAATAGATTTTTCATGAATAAACTATAAAAACAAAAGAAAGTAACAAGAGAAAGATAAATAAGATAGAATAGTGTTCTCTAGTGTACCCTCAAGCAAGAGAACTCTACTCCAGGATAGTGGAAGAATATGGTACAGAGGCTATGGCACTACCTAAGACTAGAGAATAATGGTTTGATTTTGGAGTGTCCTTCTCCTAGAAGAGCTGCTTATCATAGCTAAAGTTTCTCTTCTACCCTTACCAAGAGGAAAGTAGCCACTGAATAATTGCAATGCAGTAGTTAACCCCTTGGGCGAAGAAGAATTGTTTAGTAATCTTGTCAGGTGTATGCATAGTACGGCTTATAAAACAAGCTCGTTGCACATACAGAGAAGGATAATCTCTTTGCATCAGTTCTATCAACCTGTGGTTGCTGGATCCCTTAATAAATGTCTAGCTAAAAATAATGCATGGTGCAAATTATGAGGAATTGAAATTGAATCATCCCAAAGCATACTCAACTTTAAGGGCTGTTTTCCTGGTCATTTTACACGGGGGAACTTTGTGCCCTTCTTGACCTACAAAATCAGTTACCGTACACATTCTCTGGTGTTTAGCGTACCACACGGCATATTGCGTGTTTCTTCTTTAAAGCCTGGATATCTCCAGTCTTTCGAATGGCCAGTTATATAGCCTTGGGTATGCATATTTAAACGCTCTAGAATCTACAGTAGACATACATGTTGGCTTCAATAATTTGAAACCATCTGTTACTATTCTCATATATACATGATTCATTGGTTACACCAAGTGTTTTGGGCGGCTGGTTCTGATCACTTGATGGGTTATTGTGCATATTTTTAACTCTATTCTAGCTTTAATAGACAGCCAGTGTAATTCAGTTAGTATAGGGTATAGGGGTAATCCTCTCTCAGACTTGGAAAAATCTTATCAGTCTTTTTCCTCTGTTTATTATGTTTTGCAATCTCTTAAGTTGCACTTTGGGTAGACCATAGTAGATGGAGATACAGTAATCAATCCTGGTAATATCACAAGTTTCCTAAACAGAATATTCATTCAGATACTTCTTTACAAAAGCAATTTTTAAAAGGTGATATCCAGCGTTTCTTACTGCAAGAAGAAACTGAAGTTTTTTTTTTTTTTTTTTTATTCTGTAAGCGTTTCCATAATTTTGATTTGATAACAAATGATCTTACTGAGAAGGTGGATAACCTAGCGAAGATTGTGAAATCAATTAAGTTAACACTTCAGACCAGTGTTTGAAATGTTACCTTTATTGATTCCCAAAAATTAGAAAATGACATGCGCTGACAAGGTTAAGGAAAACTCTACTGGCAATTAAATCAACTGAAGCATCGTCTATAATCACTGACAGAAAAATCAGGTTGAAAATACACTTACGGATATATCAATTCTTAATACGAGATCAACTTCAAATGAAAATGTGGAAAACTTTGCTGAGGTAGTAGGCTGGCCAGGGCACCAGCCACATGTTGAGATACTACCGCCAGAGTTATTAGGTCTTTTGACTGGCCAGACAGTACTACATTGGATCCCTCTCTCTGGTTATGGTTAATTTTCCCTTTGCTTACATACTCACACACCAAATAGTCTGGCCTATTCTTTACATATTCTCCTGTCCTCAAACACCTGACAACACTGAGATTACCAAACAATTCTTCTTACTACACTGTAATTGTTCAGTGGCCACTTTCCTTTTTGTAAGGGTAGAAGAGACTCTTTAGCAGCTCTTCTAGGAGAAGGATACTCCAAAATCAAACCACTGTTCTCTAATCTCGGGTAGTGCTATAGCCTCTGTGCCATGGTCTTCCACTGTCTTGGGTTAGAGTTCTCTTGCTTGAGGGTACACTCGAGGACACTAGTCTACCGTTCCTATTTAGTTCTATTGAAGTTTTTTTAGTTTATATGGGAGATATTTATTTTATTGCTGTTACTCATCTTAAAATATTCTATTTTCCTTTTTTTTCTTTCCTCACTGGGCTATTTTTCCTGTTGGGGCCTCTGGGCTTATAGTATCCTCCTTTTCCAACTAGGGTTGTATCTTAGCTAATAATAATAATAATAATAATAATAATAATAATAATAATAATAATAATAATAATAATCGATGTTGCCTGGACCGTATTCAAAATGTAGAACACAACATAACTCGGGTATTGAAGAAAATTTCTGCCGTTGGGACTGTCACTACTTGTTGAAATGTGATTCTGAAGTTCGAAAGGTTATTCATGATAACATAACTGTGACAAAGTTACGTTGCGATCGTGATACTTATAACATACGTGATAGGTACCATGCAATTACTTGCTACCATTGCCAAAGATATGGACATTTTGAAAAAAAAAATGAAAGTTCAAGGCTGATGATAAAGTATACGAGAAATGCTCTGGAAATCAAGCCACCAAAGAATGTTACTGGCAACTGGTAAAATGTATAAATTGTAATAAATTGAAAAAAAAACCCTTATAAAGCTTACGATTTAGAATGGAAGAGATTAGCAAAAATACGGACCATGGATACTAGGGATGACATAAATTGCGACTATATAAATATTCAATGTGCTGGTAATAAAACTTCAAATTCGAGAATTGATAAATGATAAATATTTCGACATGTTAGCATTATATGAAACATAGTTTAATAGCATTGACAAGGATAAGATTGTTGAAATGACCCTCCCCCCTAAGGCATGCTTTCATATTCTGAGAAAGGGCAAGTTGAGGGATGTAGAGTTGGGTTCTTCATCCACAAAGGCCATTTAATCTCAAGATGATATAGAAAAAATAGTGTAACAATTTTTGAATATATATTACTTTACATAAAGAATATCCATGTGTAATAGGGCCAGGAAAACAGCCCTTAAATTGAGTAATGTAAGTAGGGTACATTATTTATTGGAACACCAAGAGACAAATTACAGTAAAGTAATACGCCTTGACCACGAACAGATATCGGGACCGAGTTGTTATTGATAATGATCTGGGTGTCACCCAAGTTTCTTATTTTTCTTTTTATCCTACTTTATTTCGGTTATTACTCTCTTGTCTGATCTTCAGTTGCTGACTACAATCTTGATTTTTGGGATATTTACTTACTTGCTTACTTGTTTTGGGTTTAAATCCAACCCTCCACTGAAGTCTAGTGAACTACTTCTCGGGCGGGTCCATATTAATCATCTAGCGAAACATTTTCATTATAACTTATACAATTCTTTGATTGTAGCATCTTCCAAATCATATGATCTTGTGAAAAGTAATGTCTTTAGTTTCTTCTTAAATTCAATTGCTCCCTTTAGGTCCTTCATTTCAGTTGGCAGTTTATTATAGTGTCTAGGCGCACAGTAGCTAAAAGCCCTTTCACCAAATTTACTATTTGTTCTTGGTTCAGATAGTCTATGTTTGTCACTCATGTGTCTTGTGTTAACATTTGTTCCTAGTTCTAGTTTATTCAGGCATTCTTTTAGATATTTTGGTTCATTTTGGTTCAGTATCTTAAACGTTAGTAAGAGTAGCTTGTATTCAATTCTCGCTTTTACCGGTAGCCAGTGTAACTTAATTAGTGCAGGGGTAATTCTTTCCCTATTGTGTAGTCCTTTTCTTAATCTGGCGGCTCTGTTTTGTACTCTCTGAAGTTCAGTTATATAGTTCGTTATGCATGTTGCATAACAGTTTTCATAATTCTGACCATCTATTGCGTTGGAGTCCTCACAGACTGTACCACCTTGTTCGTAATAGGTATGCATTTAGTTCTAACAGTCTTGCCATATCTAGCATAAGGCTCAATACTCCACAGATTCTAGAAGTTTTATTTCAGCTGTGAATAAATTGTGGAATAATCTTTCTAACCGGGTAGTTGACTCGGTGAAACTACAAAAGTTCATTATAGCAAATACTTTTATGTTGAACAAAGTGACACGAGTCTCTCTTCGTGATATATATATGACAGATTTATTTTAACCTTATTACTGATCTTAAAATATCTCATATTCTTTAGTGATTACTACTCATGTATACCATAGTTTATTTATTTCCTTATAGCCTATAATTTCCTTACTGAGCTACTTTCCCCCCATTGAATGGTTGATAAGTTAAAACTTGTTGATTTACAGAAGACATTTTCAAAAGTGTTAAAGTTGTTAATCTGTTCCCACGAAGAAAGTAGGATTTGACGGAAGAAAAGTTTCTCTTTGTCAAACCGAAGCATAAAGGTAAAGTGAAAACTTTGGTAATTCACACATCTCGGGAAAGACTTTTTTTTCTAATACAATTCAAATGTAAATTGAAAAGAAAACAATGAAAACACCTTTTTATTCACGTCAAAACGAAGCTCCCAGGCAAAATGAAAAAAAAAACTTGACAGTAAACTTAAGTGTAAAAGGTTATTTCTGATCTAATTCAAATGTCAATTAATATAAAAATATCGAAATAGCTACTGGGATTAGATATGGTAAGCATCCGGGATATTTTACTATAATTTGCTTTAAAAAAAAACATATAATTTATTGTGGGCGTCAACCGTAAACAAAGTGCCTGAACCTCCATCAGTGTCATTGCGCTTTCCGAACTGCATTTGTTTGGCCCGAGGGCACCTCAGAGTTGCCATTCGTACGATAATTATCGTACATGTACGATTATTTTGGGTCCGGTCCGATACATACCTTAGGTATATACAATGTATGTATGTGTTTAATTAAACAATCATACTAAAATATTTTGAAATAAGTCAATCATTTAACTCACTAATAATTATAATGAAACTGTGTATGATAATTTTGGTTGAAAAACGACAATTTTAAGGCTCATGTACGATAATTCAGTCGAAATAATCTGGCAACCCTGGGGCACCTGGATTCAAAACAAACCAGTTAGTAAATAAGTAAACAATAGCTTTTGTGTTTGCGGTTTAAGTGTCAGTGCAAAGTGAAAATACGCGTGTGGACATTTCATCTCCTTAATAGAGGTGAGTGAAACATAATGTCTTTTTTTTATTTTGCTTCAATTTGTTTATATGTTTTTATTTTGAAAATATTTATCGTAGGATTGGCCTAGGCCTACTATGAGTTCATGACAGTACTTTGTTTGACTTTAGGGTAAAATTATGGTTTATATCTTGCTATTTATGAGCCTCCAAAATAAATGTCCTTTTTGAAGAAATCAGGAGTTTTCTTATAGGAGAAACATATTTTTATTTTTTTTTATTAGAAAATATTGTTCTGACGGAAACTATCAAGACTTTAAACCATACTCTTGACCATATGTTTTACTTCAGAGCAGATATAGTTCAAATGTTCAAAAAATTAAGTAAATTAAAAGCTTTAACACAATTCTGTCTCATCTAATACAGGCTAAATGGTACATCCTAGTCTGTAGGTTATTCCACCTTAAAAAAAGTTAAGGTTTCGATGGTTACCCACCCAAGTTTAACTGGGGCAAGCAGAATTACTAGACAAATTGGTCTACTAAGATTAAAGCTGTAGAATCTTAGTAGGCTGTTATATTATCTAATGCCAGATTAGGTTGTCTTAGTATTATATTCATCTTATGCCTTGTTGGATTATCTTAGGCCTAGTTGCCAAAGTCAGATCTGATCTTTAGCATGACAAGAGATTATTGTTGACACAACTGCTCCGTAGTATAAACTTATTTTTTCCTTCTGTTTCATGTGCGAAATTGGGAGCCTTTGTATGTCAGCGGTCAGTTCCTCCAGCTAGCATAAGATATGGGCACTAACTAACGTAATCTCCCCCCCCCCTGCTAACCTAACCTACAAGCCATATCCTTACCTACTTACCTAACGGGGGCCTAAGCATCCCCTCTCACACTGCCGTATTCTTCGTGAGCCATCATCATACATACACCCTGGACATTGTACTGTAAAATGTAGTGAAAAAAATAATATACGCTTATTGGTATGATTTTATAGTTAAGAGGTAATTAGCTGTGCATTCATGGTAGTCCCCTAACTAGGAAATAGCATTTATTGACTGTTATTAGCTCATTTAAAGGGTCCACACACAGGATATTTACACAGTGGGTAATTTCCATTGATGTTCTTAGATGTCTTTTTTATTGTTTCATATTTCTATAACGATTTTCCTGCGAAAACAAGTGTTATTGTAGACTTGTTCTATGCTCTATACTGCCGTAGCCTAGCCTATATGGGTTTATATATTCATTTTTTAGGATATACTGGTATATATACACTAATTTATGCTGCAAGTTACTATTTTGTTTTTAACATTATATTAACTTTTTTTTTGTATTTTACTAATCATTGAGTATAAAAAAAAAAAATATTAAATGGAAATGATATTAGCAATTATCAACGTCTTAAAAACACTGTTTTTGAAACAGCAAAAGTATGATACTTCTCAAAATATGGCTCTTCACAAAGTGTAACATCACATTCATGGTTGTAGCATGTGTCGCTGCATTGCTACTGCCACAGGAATGCATGCCTGCATATGAAACACGTTCTCTGAACTCGTATTTTTTACTCTGATGGTGTCTGCATTGTTTGACTAAAGAGACGACTTGTAGGGCGCAGGGGATCTGCCACAATTGAGGGATAACCAAACTAGATCCCTAATGCCTTACGGGTAATACTGTTATCGTTAATGACTGTATTACTATATTACAATTGTTTTATGCATTTCATATCAAGTATTACATAACCATACTGTATAAAATACCATAGGTTTGTTCCTACACATAATACAAACTGTTGAACTTTAATATATGAGTATGACTTCTGCAAAGCTGGAACCAGCCGTTAAATTTTTAACAAGGCACACAGTTGGTCATCAGATGGTGAGGAAGCTCCTCCCACCTGACAGGTAGAGTAACCTTCACTTTGACTTCAGGCGCCGATGAATACTGACGTACTGTTTGGCGTCCGCATCTGGCTATTTTACTCTTTAGTTTTTTCTTTTGGTTTGAAATGGGTCCTTGCAGTCAAGTTTGAGGGATTTTGGAAGCAAGTATATGCAGTGATTTGTGTTAACTGTATTTGCATTTGTTTCCTGTTGCCTGCTGATATGCAACATACTGGACTGAACTTGTTCCTGTCGGGTGGCATGTCTGGTACTGCCCCATCTCTCGTATGTGTCCGACATTGGCAATGACTACGTGATTCTAAGGATGTTTGGCTTTGATTTTTGTGGCGCTTTGTTTGTCGAAAAGAACTCCTGATATGTGCCCTTCCGTAAGAGTGTCGTCTTCGAAAATACGACTTTCGAGAAGACAAACTTCTAGTTCTCCTCACTCCCCACAGTATCATTGCTGAATCTTCTTTTCTAAGAAGAATCTGTAGAAGACATTATCTGTAGTCCACGAAGTACGATTAATAGGAGTTATGCTTCCATAACTTATACAGTTTCTCTCCCCAGGGGCGAGATAGTGTGAGTTCCAGGAACTTCCTGTTGTGTGCGAGTGCCAATATGTGTCTCTTAGTGGGAAGAATCATCAGCAGACACAATCCTAGGGAGTGCTTGGTTCATGGTATAAATCTTTTTACACAGTTTGTGCGGTCTTAAGTTCTAAGAGTTGCAGTATTATGGGGGAAAAACATCGGTTTTAACGTCTCGTACAGACTAAGCACACGCAGTTACCGGCCTTATTCTTCCCCTTAATGGATATTTTCTCTCTCTTATGGTAGAGAGAGAGAAGCAGTATGTACCAAAGTTTTCAGTTTGCTGTTACTGCTGCTATCCCTATTGCCTCTTGCAGGGG
The DNA here is from genome assembly GCF_036898095.1 of Palaemon carinicauda. NCBI lineage: Eukaryota > Metazoa > Arthropoda > Malacostraca > Decapoda > Palaemonidae > Palaemon > Palaemon carinicauda. The sequence goes on from NC_090751.1 coordinate 85,586,290, forward strand.
TCCATAGATATCACCGAAGCTCAGACTGCTGGTCGTTTGGAGTCTCTTGACACACCTACACGCCCTGCATAGTTTTTTTTGGGGAATACTTTATCGTAAGATCATGATCCTGAGCATCACTAGTTGTCTCGGCTCACTTGCACACTCGGTGGCTAACCACCCGGCGAAGCTGTGGGGACGAAGTGACACTTCCGAATCCCTAGAATTGCATGTTCAATGGAAGAAGGAGAAGGACAAGCCCCCCACTGCTCTTTCTCTTTGTAAGAAGCGATTGCCACTTGCATGATCACCTCACACATGCTCTCCAAAATGTTATGGTTAGCGGGCTGTGACCAGGTATAATACGCAGACTTACTATCGGGTTAATGACCCTGATCCCAACTAACCCACAGTTAACTAAGTGGCCTTAGGAGCACTATAGTAAATCGACAACACCCCTTATTTTAGTTCTGGGTAAGGGGACCCAACAAGCAAATGAACCTCGGGTAAATTTTTTTCATACAATTTCAGTGAGTTAAATTACAAATTGATTGAGGATTAGTGTGAGATTATGAAAGTAAAATAAAAAAGATTAGAAAAAATTATTTATTTTGTAAAGTAAAAATCGAAAAAACTAACCCTATACACATTAAGAAGTCATTGATAAAAAGGAAAAAAATACCAAGGTTGAAACTAATAAATGATGAACCCCATTACATTTTGTAATAAAAGTGCACACCATTAAACACTGATGATAACCAAATTTGTTATGTAGTACTGTAATATGTTTACAAGTCCCAATATGCTGTTACAATAAAAGAGCACTTGAGTCACAATATACACAGTCTGTGTAGTAGCCTATGTACTTTATAATCAGGTTCAAAACAGTTCAAACACACCATAAATCAATTCCACCAAATGGCTAATATTTCCACAGAACCAAATTCACTGGACTGGGCTGTGATCATTTAAAATTATCCATTTCTGTACAAACACTATCTCTCTTTCACAATTACTGAAAAAGGCAATCTGAGCAACGATCCACTTTTATTCAGAGGACCTCCCAGACCATGTTCCAGCCCACTAATGGGGCCTTCAAGTAGAGGGTTTATCCTGCATAGCAGTAAGTATTGCATTGAAACTGGTAGTTACTGAACACCGACTTTTCAATATTTAACTTAGCCGGTGATTATAATAGCTGCAACTCTGTTGCTCGACAGAAAAACTCTACGGAAAAATTCGCCATCGATCGCTACACAGGTAGGGGGTGTACTCAACAGCGCCATCTGTCGTTCAGATACCCAGTACTCATTGTAAACAAAGAACTCAATTTTCTCTCTGTCGGGCTACCGGCAAGACCTACTAATTCACTGTTGCTAACTGGATTTGTTTTCACAACTATTTGGTGAAGTACACTATTCTAGTTTTGAGCTTTCGCTATGCAGGTGTTTTATCTTCATCTTAAAACTTGAACTCGTTTTGGATAGATTTAATTATGGTGACAAAGAGAGTATGGACTTTCTTTCACTTTTAAATGGCCGACCCTTCCCTTAGACGTAAGTGTGTTTAGGCTTTTAGTAATTATCTTATCACGTTATAGATTTTTCCCTATATATTTTATATCTCTCCGCCTTTATTAGGCCTCTTCGATTAACTTTCCATTTTTTATAAACATATAAAAATAAATTTTAATGCTTTGTTTATATAGACCTTTCCTGAGAGTAGGCGGTCCTAACTTGGAAACCGAAGTTAATCAACGTTGAGCCCTTTATATCGTAATTAGCTTTTAAAGAGCTAAGGATTTAAAACTTTTTAAATGTAATATTTTATGAAAGAATTTCTTTGATAGTCTTCGTACTGTTTTCAAAGATGAACTAACGTTTAGTTTTTTATGCTACGCAGTTGTTGACGTTCAGGACGTTCAACATGCGCTCTATCGTTACGATAGAGAGAGAGTGTATCACGGTTTCACTTTGCAGTAAGAGTAAATCGATTCTGACGTTTTGTTCATTCTTTCTTAGCTTAAATGTTTTAAATTCTAATTTAAAGGAACTTTTTATTTGAAAAACCTTTCAGTTTTTTCCTTTAGTCAAATAACATGTTTTTTTGACGATATATTATTGGGCTCTTCTCTTAGGTGTGAAATCAATAGAGAAAGAGAGAGAGAGATAGAGACGGAGGGAGAGAGAGGAGAGAAAACTTTCCGTTCAAGCGGGTAACGTTGTTCTCGTGTTACTCACGTCCCTAGTCGCTGTACGGGGAGGAAGGATAAAACGTTTTTAGGTTTTTATTCTCGTCCCCAGGCTATGTGCGGTGAGAGATTGAAAACGTAGTTATATGAACTAGTGTTTAGTCTCTTTCCCAGCCACTGATTTTTCTTTTTATCTTAAAATATGTTTTCTGTTTTTGCTGGTATTATGAGCTTGCATTATACGACTAATTTCGCAATTACTACCTTTTAATGAAGGGTAGAATTGCGTGTTTCAGGTAGAAATAAGTGCAAAACAGAAAATCGAAGTGATAAAGTGATATGCGCAAAGTGTTACAGTGTTGCGTCCGAGGCGCAAAGTGTTACAGTGTTGCGTCCGAGGGTTCGTCTGTTCGTGCCTGTCGTTCACCTAGTCCGGGACCTCTTACATGCTCCCAAGCCCAGGGGAGAAGTAATGTCAAACGACTTATGGGTTCGAGAGGCCTTGACCAACGAACAGACGTTTCCCTCTATGGTATCGGGTGTATCTTACCAAGATCTCCCCTACCATAAGACGAGTGAGACGTTGTTTCTCCTCGTCATCCGAAGGCTTTTCGCATAAGAAACCTGTCACAAGGTTTCGAAGCCCTTAAGCGAAAGTCAGTCCTTTCAGGACAGGTCCAGCATCCTGGTTACAGCCATTAGGACAGCTCTGACCCTATGCAGTCATCGGATAACTGCTCGCCGCCTAACAAAAGCGTAACACAGACTCCGAGAGTCTTTTTTTGTAGGCAAAGTGTTGCGGTCACAGACGTTACCCTCGTCTATTACCACAACCATTTCCGTTGATCCTTAAGGGGTTGTATGGCAAAACATGCAGTATATGCTTGCCTCCCTTATGGAAGACTATTCTGCCGAATAGTCCGTTGAGTCTAGCCGTTTATCTCATCGATATCCTGGCTTTCAACCAACCTAACGTTCCTTTGTGCTTACTGTTGACGTTGGCGTAGCTTAGTCACGTCAGTCAGGTTGTTTAGAACCACACTCGATGCGGTCTCGTGTGGTTTTTCAGCCGCATTTGGACGTTAGGCCACTGGCTGATGCTCCTGTTGACGTTCAAGACGTTCACTAACAATCGGAGTTGACTTGTTTTGACGCTGTGCGTCAACCTCCGCATTCTAGAGTTGTTTTGACTGCTCAGTCTAGGCAGTCAAAGCAGTCTCGAGTGGACGCTGTGCGTCCTCTCGCACCTGTTGTGGTTGACAGTTCAGTTGTTGACAGTTCACAGACTGTCAAGCAGTTACATGACGTTGCGTTCTGGTCCGCTACTAATGCACCAGTGAGAGACTCAGCTTTTATCGGACAAGGTTCCTGTAGATGAGGAAGTTGCTGTTCTCCCTCCTACTGATATTCCCTTGAGGACTCTGTCAGATGGAGAGGAGCCTAAAGCTGCTTAGCCTCCTATGGACTTTAATTAAATCATGATGATTTTTTTTAAGGATCCTCGTCCGGATCTTTTTGAAACTGCTGCTCCTCGTTCGCCTAAACGTCAGAGCTTACACTAGGCCTAGCTACTTCGAAGCTGTTGTTTTAAGCTAGTGCTCTCTCGCTCTCCTAGAGAGCGTTACGTTGGCTAGGCGACTGGTTTTTCACCAGGAGGAGTTTGGGGGATACAGCCTTTGCTTTCCCTTCTTTTAAACTGGTTTATAGAGCTTGAGTCTGATATGACACGAGAGAAGTTCTCGGCTTGGGAGTTCATGCCTCTGCCCAGATAGACTTCTCAATTCTCGTAGACTCTCCCTGGCGCCTAGCCAGGAGACGCTCCAAGTTGTTTACAGGTCAACTTCACAGCTGTTGTCGAGCCTTTGAAGTTTTGCTGTACTATTATGTCACGCATAACAAGGCTTTCAGGGATGGTAAACGGTTCCGCCTCAGTCGCTAACCCCGTCTGTTGCCACACCTGCTCCCGTAGACCCTAAATGGGCTTTGCTGCAAGACATGCAGTCCAAGCTTGCGTCCTTGATAGAGGACTTAAATGCGGAGAAGAACCTTCTGGCCAACAACCTTCCAAGCGGTCGGTTGTGCGCCCTGTTGACGCTGAGGTAACCTACTCGCGTCTGCCAGTTGAGGTGGTTCCTCCACCGATGCGACCCAGTGTGGGTTGCCAGCCGCACGTTGACGTTAAGCGACGCTCGGAGGTGGTTGTTGACGTTCAGGACGTTCAACAACCAGCAGAGGTGACTTGTTTTGACGCAGTGCGTCAACCTCAGCAACCCGGTAGGGTGTTGACTGCACAACCCAGACGGTCTAGACAGTCTCGGGTTGACGCTGTGCTTCCTCGCGCACCCATGGTTGTTGACAGTTCACAGACTGTGCAGCAGTTCCATGATATTGCGTCCGGCTCCGTCACGCATCCACCAGTGCGACCGGATTCAGCGAGCCAGACGTTGCCCACTCCGTTGCCGTTTCCTCATCAGTTTCGGATGAGGAACCCTCTGATGAGGACGTTGCTGAACAACAAGACGATCAGCCCCCAGCCCTGCTATCCATCCAGAAGATGCTGAAGAAGGAATGCTGCTCAGTCAGGCTGTGGATGAGTCTGGTAGGGACGCTGTCATCCGTGAATCAATTTGTGTCAATAGGAAGACTACACCTCCGTCCTCTTCAATACCATCTAGCTTTTCACTGGAAAAAGGACAAGACGCTAGAAGCGGTCTCGATCCCGGTTTCCGAAAAGATAAAGTCTTGTCTGACTTGGTGAAAGGACAATATCAACCTAAGAGAGGGTCTTCCCCTGGCTGTTCAGACTCCCAACCACGTTCTCTTCTCGGACGCATCGGACGTAGGCTGGGGTGCGACATTAGACGGTCGGGAATGCTCGGGAATATGGAACTCAAGTCAAAGGACAATGCATTTCAACTGCAAGGAGCTACTGGCAGTACGTCTGGCCTGGAAAAGCTTCAGGTCTCTCCTTCAAGGCAAAGTGGTGGAGGTGAACTCGGACAACACCACGGCTTTGGCGTACATCTCCAAGCAAGGAGGGACCTACTCTCTGACGTTGTACGAGATCGCAAGGGACCTCCTCACCTGGTCAAAAGGTGTAAACATATCACTAGTAACGAGGTTCATCCAAGGCAACTTGAATGTCATGGCAGATTGTCTCAGTCGGAAGGGACAAATAATTCCAACAGAATGGACCCTCCACAAGGATATATGCAAGAGACTTTGGGCCACCTGGGGCCAACCAACCATAGATCTCTTCGCAACCTCGATGACCAAGAGGCTCCCAATATTTTGCTCACCAATCCCGGATCCAGCAGCAGTTCATATAGATGCCTTTCTCCTAGATTGGTCACATCTAGATCTATATGCATTCCCTCCGTTCAAGATTGTCAACAAGGTACTGCAGAAGTTCGCCTCTCACGAAGGGACAAGGTTGATGCTAGTTGCTCCCCTCTGGCCCGCGAGAGAATGGTTCACCGAGGTACTTCGATGACTAGTAGACGTTCCCAGAACACTTCCCCTAAGGGTGGACCTTCTACGTCAGCCACACGTAAAGAAGGTACACCAAGGCCTCCACGCTCTTCGTCTGACTGCCTTCAGACTATCGAAAGACTCTCGAGAGCTAGAGGCTTTTCGAAGGAGGCAGCCAGAGCGATTGCTAGAGCAAGGAGAACATCCACCCTTAGAGTCTACCAATCGAAGTGGGAAATCTTCCGAAACTGGTGCAAGTCAGTATCCGTATCCTCGACCAGTACCTCTGTAACTCAAATAGCTGACTTCCTCTTATATCTGAGGAAAGAACGATCTCTTTCAGCTCCCACTTTCAAGGGTTACAGAAGCATGTTGGCATCAGTCTTCCGTCACAGAGGCTTAGATCTTTCCAACAATAAAGATCTACAGGACCTCCTTAAGTCTTTTGAGACCACGAAGGAGCGTCGTTTGGTTACACCTGGTTGGAATTTAGACGTGGTACTAAGATTCCTTATGTCAGACAGGTTCGAGCCGCTACAATCAGCCTCCCTGAAAGATCTCACCTTAAAGACTCTTTTCCTGGTATGCTTAGCCACAGCTAAAAGAGTCAGTGAGATTCATGCCTTCAGCAAGAACATCGGATTCTCATCTGAAACGGCTACATGTTCTCTACAACTTGGTTTTCTAGCCAAAAACGAGCTGCCTTCTCGACCTTGGCCAAAATCGTTCGATATTCCAAGCTTATCGTATGGTTGGAAATGAACTAGAAAGAGTCTTATGCCCTGTAAGAGCTCTTAAGTTCTATTTAAAACGAACGAAACCTTTACGAGGCCCGTCTGAAGCTTTATGGTGTTCAGTTAAGAAACCATCTTTGCCTATGTCAAAGAATGCTTTATCCTATTTTATCAGACTGTTAATACGAGAATCTCATTCCCATCTGAATGAGGAAGACCAAGCTTTGCTGAAGGTAAGGACACACGAAGTTAGAGCTGTCGCAACTTCCGTGGCCTTTAAACAAAATAGAGCTCTGCGAAGTATAATCGACGCAACCTATTGGAAAAGCAAGTCAGTGTTCGCGTCTTTTTATCTTAAGGATGTCCAGTCTCTTTACGAGAACTGCTACACTCTGGGACCATTCGTAGCAGCGAGTGCAGTAGTGGGTGAGGGCTCAACCACTACAATTCCCTAATTCCATAACCTTTTTAATCTTTCTCTTGAAATGTTTTTATTGTTGTTTTTGGGTTGTCCGGAAGGCTAAGAAGCCTTTCGCATCCTAGTTGATTTGGCGGGTGGTCAAAGTCATTTCTTGAGAAGCGCCTAGATTAGAGGTTTTGATGAGGTCCTGTTGTATGGGTTGCAACCCTTGATACTTCAGCTCCTAGGGGTCGCTCAGCATCCTAAGAGGATCGCGAGGCTCCGTAAGGAAGACGTACTTAAAAAGGCAGAGTAATTGTTCAAGTCGACTTCCTTACCAGGTACCTATTTATTTCGTTTAGTTATTTTGATAACTTCTAAAATGAAATAAAAATTCTTAGCTCATATGATGTAAACATATTTTGCTGGTCTCTACCCACCCCCCTGGGCGTGAATCAGCTATTATAATCACCGGCTAAGTTAAATATTGAAAAATGTTATTTTGATAATAAAATAAATTTTTGAATATACTTACCCGGTGATTATAAATTAAAGGACCCTCCCTTCCTCCCCAATAGAGACACAGTGGACCGAGGAGAAAATTGAGTTCTCTGTTTACAATGAGTACTGGGTATCTGAACGACAGATGGCGCTGTTGAGTACACCCCCTACCTGTGTAGCGATCGCGGGCGAATTTTTCCGTAGAGTTTTTCTGTCGAGCAACAGAGTTGCAGCTATTATAATCACCGGGTAAGTATATTCAAAAATTTATTTTATTATCAAAATAACATTTTTCATAAAATGTTCTCCTGAGTCTATACACTACTTAAATGAGGATTATACATTCAGGAGGTCCTTACTAAACTCTCCTTTATTCTGTCATTTACTGGGCTTGCAAATCAGTTCTGCTGCACAAACCTGAAACATAAACACTAGACAATTTGATGGCTGATAGAGTGTGACATTTATGAATAATTGCAAGAAATTTTATAAGTTAATAGAGTAAATCGACACACTTCCAACCATTATTACGTTCCTTCCCCCCCTCCCCAACTAACTCATCAGGCCATCTAGAAATTGTTTCATATCTGGAAGCAATGCCCTATGCAATACACTAAATAAGCTAACATACTTTATTTCAACTAGAAAATATTTACATTTAACTATCATTTCACTACAGTATGCAGTATTGTATTACAAAAGATAAAGTGGGTTGCAAGGTGATAAATTAGACAGAAAATAGTATATACATAGAAAACTGATTATTAATTTGTCATGTTTGCCCTTCTTAAATGTACAGGTAATGAGCACAGTCAGAGACAGGAAATAAACAAAATATATAATAACCTTCTCCATATTCAATGGGGAATAAAATTAACTCCCTCACTTAATAATACATGTACAGTACATCTTATGGACAATTTTACATAATATTTCCCTACAAAGCCTCTCTTGATTCCTCATAATCATTTATCTATCCCAACATGGGAATTAAAGCAAAGGCAAATATTACTATACTCTACTTTGGTAGCTTATCAATTGCGATATTTAAATTTCATCTTCTGATTCTCTAGATTTTGTCTCGAGAGACACGATAGAATTCAGAAATTTTATAGCGATTAGTGCTAAGCTCTTTCAGTACTGGAGATAAGCTGAGATGGCAACTCTCCAGATACAGACATAGTACTTTCAATCTGTCGATAACATCGCGAAGAAGCTAGTACCCTGTACTTGAGGGTTATCGGTGGGAGGATGCCTGAAGAGCTAGCAGGTGGCAGAGATGGAGTTTTCATGGGGCCAAACCTTGGTTGGTCTCCGTCCTCCAAGCAGGATACCTTGTCCCATTCAAGTTCTCTCCTCGAACCCGTAATCCAGCGATGTCGAGCTCCTATGCAATGGGATCAGCAAAGGAGCATGAGGTCCAGACCATGCTAGAAAAAACAACGGTATCCAAGAGGCCCTAAAACGGGTCTCGAGGCTTTTAAAGTCAAGTCTTTCTTGCCGAAAAGGCATCGGGAGGCTGGAGACCATTCATAGACCTCTCACCTCAAAAATGCATACTTCCAGATCCAGTCTGCCAGTCATCAAGGAAGTATCTAAGGTTAGTCTTCAACAACAGGATATACCAGTTAGAATTGCTGTACTTCGGCATTTCCACGGCACCTCAGGTCTTCACACGGGATTTTTCCCAGGTGTCAACCTGGGCTCACAAGAACAGCATTCGTCTACTTCGATATCTAGACTGGCTGATTCTAGTGGACTTGATGTAGATCCTTCTCCTACATTAAGACAAACTTCTCGAGTTTTGCCTTGATCTAAGGATTGTTGTAAATCGAGAATTTCTCTCTGCTCATTACACAGAACCTGGTATATCTTGGAATGAGTGTTGACACAAAGCTAGGAAAAGTCTTAACGTCCTTAGACAGAATACAGAGATTGCAACAGGCAACCAGTCCATTTCTAATACAAAACAAGCTACCAGCATGTCAGTGGAAAAAGCTACTGGGTCACATGTCTTTGTCAGAGAGGCTGGTGCTAACAGCCATCTTCATATCCATTCTCTCCAGTGGCGATTGAACACCTTTTGGTCCCAGCACAAAGACCCTCTGAACCTCCGGTTTCCGATAGGGTTAGAGCAAAAGGGAGACTTGATTTGGTGGGTGTCAGACATCAACCTCCTCGGGGAGGAAACCTCTCTCCTCCCCGAGATGTAATGCTTTTTATCATAGATGCATCAAAAGAAGGGTTGGGTGGCTCACATGTTGCACCACACGGCCTCCGGACTTTGGTCCGAGTCTTAGTGACAATGCCGTATAAACCTCTTGGAAATGAAGGCAGCGTTTTTAGCCCTCAGCTCCTTTCAGGGCACTTTGGTGCGGATGAGTGACAACATCTCGCGAATGGCTTACGTCAACAAACAAGGAGGTACTTTTTCACAGCCCCTCTGCCATCTAGCTTTGGAAATGTTGAGATGTATGGAGGATAACTCCGTAGCCATATCAGCCCGATTCATTCCAGGTAAGAGGAATATTCTGGTAGATAATCGGATTGTTGTCTTCGAGTGGTCTTTGAATCATGAGTTTTCAATATTAAACTTACCCGATAATCATGTAGCTGTCAACTCCGTTGCCCGACAGAATTCTACGGGAGGGATACGCCAGCTATCACTATACTAGAAGGGGGTGTACTCACCAGCGCCACCTGTGGCCAGGTACTACAGTACTTCTTGTTGACACCTCCTCAATTTTTCCTCTGTCGTGCTTCCGGCAAGACGTTCTGGGATACGCTTATAATCTTGGAGTATTGTTCACGGCTTTTGGTGAAGTATTTCTCTCAGATTTCGGCTGTCGCTATACAGTGAACCCTCGTTTATCGCGGTAGATAGGTTCCAGACGCGGCCGCGATAGGTGAAAATCCGCGAAGTAGTAACACCATATTTACCTATTTATTTAACATGTATATTCAGACTTTTAAAACCTTCCCTTGTACGTACTACTGTTAACAAACTACCCTTTAATGTACAGAACACTTAATGCATGTAATACAGTACCCTAAACTAAAACAGGCACAAATATTAAAGGCAACTTTATATCATGCGTATCCTAAACACGCCAAAAAGCACGATAAAAAATGGCAACCAATGTTTTGTTTACGTTTATCTCTGATCCTAATGAAGAAACAAACGCATTTACACATCTGTTTATAGGTTAGTTTTTGCATCAATTATATTGATTATTCAGTACAGTATGTTGATTTGGTTATTACTAATATTTTACTTAATTTTTCTTAGGACTTCCAAATGAAATTTTTTTCTTTATGACGCCGCCTGAAATGACGGCGTCATAAAGTACGCTCAGTAAACAAACTAAGGAATTTAACCCGCATGATGAAAGTGATAAATAATGATATTACAGTAAAAGCTTTTATAAAATATGTTATTACAAATATTATTTACCGTATCTATATAAAATCATACATACGTAGCAAAGCAGGAAAACAATCTACGAGAGAGAGAGAGAGAGAGAGAGAGAGAGAGAGAGAGAGAGAGAGAGAGAGAGAGAGAGAGAGAGAGAGAGTTGTTTTACATACGTAAATGTAAATTTTAAACAAAACAAAAATAGCCCCATTTCATATAAAATAGATTACAAATATTTTACTTTATCATATTACAGTAGTCTGTATAATACTGTAAAGTTCAGTACAGTATGTTGTTGTTAAAGTCGTGGCGATGAAATTCTCACGAAACAAAAACACGCCATTTGATTACAACAGCTGATTCATCTCTCTCTCTCTCTCTCTCTCTCTCTCTCTCTCTCTCTCTCTCTCTCTCTCTCTCTCTCCCTCTCTCTCTCTCTCTCTCTCTTTCTCTCTTCGTGTTATACAATACTTACATTTAGATGAAGAAACTAAAATTAGTTTTCCTAGTGTCAATTAAATACGAAATGAAATAATTAGGCCGAGTCTACATCCATTTCAATCATAGCCAAAAATAGGGCATCCGATTTCATCAGCAAACCACTATTTTTTGGGAAATATCATTTTATTCTAGAAAATTGCCACTCTTTAAATAGTTAATTGCACATTAAGAAAGTGTGTACTTTTGTTTTCAAATTTCGGGTGTGTTTTAAAAATCGAGTATTGTTGACTTTTTTTTTTTTTACTTTTGGCTGTGATTAGATCAGCTGTCATCTAGCTGCCGCTCTTGAGTGTGTACGAATACACTAACAAAGTATCATTTATACCATTTCTTAACTTATTCAAACTGTCTACAGTATACAGTTGATATTACATAAGCACCAATGTGTTATAATCTATCAAATTTTTTTGTTTATTACATTTAAACCCCCCTCTATCTCTCTCTCTCTCTCTCTCTCTCTACCTATCTCTCTCTCTCTCTCTCTCTCTCTACCTATCTCTCTCTCTCTCTCTCTCTCTCTCTCTCTCTCTCTCTCTCTCTCTCTCTCTCTCTCTCTCTCTCTCTCTACCTCTCTCTCTCTCTACCTCTCTCTCTCTCTCTCTCTCTCTCTGTGGGCTACTTTTCACTACCTCCCATTCCTTACCTCTCTCTATCTCTCTAACAAATGATATCTTTGTTGCTCCTCAAAGTTTCATTTATATTGAAAATCAATCATGATTCAATTTTCCTTACTTTCTCCAATCTCGCACCATCGGTCACATCGCGGTATTTTCGATATTTCCGGAAAATCCGCAATATATGTATAGACATGGGTTATGAAAAAAATCCGCGAAGTGGTGAATCCGCGATGGTCGAACCGCGAAGTAGCGAGGGTTCACTGTACTGGAAACTTCTCTATTAGCTTAGATAGCTTTTATTTAGTTCTGTTTAATGGTTAACGATCTTTTTGCTTGATTTGGAATCCCCCTTGACTAACTCTTTGATTCAAGATGTCTGACCTTTCACAAGCCCCACCCCATAGACGATGTAGGTCTTGTAATAGGCGTATTCCGAAGGCCTCGGTAGATCCTCACACCGCTTGTTCTGACTGTAGGGAAAGACCCTGTCAGTTGGAAGATCGATGTGAGGAATGCGCCGGACTTTCGGAACTTGAATTTGTTCGATTCCTGAAATATTCAACCAAGTTAGAGAGAGAGAGAGTTAGGAGGAGTTCTTCTCGCTCTTCACTTTTTTCCTCACCTCATGATCCTCAACCTTTTCCTCCCCCTGTAGTGGCTACCCCCGAACCTACTATTTGTACTCAACCTGATATGTCCGTTGTTTTGCGTGCCATTCAGGCTTTAGGTGACAAAGTGGTATCGGTGGTTAGTGATCATAAGTCTCTTATGGCAGAAGTCAAAGAACTTAAGGTCAAAAGTGCAGTGGGAGGTGATAGTGCCAGTGCTGTGACAAGTGCTAGTGTCAGTGCGGTGCCAAGTGCTAGTGTCAGTGTGGTGCGTGAGGGTACTTCTGTGCGTGCCAGTCGTCCTCCCAGTCCGGGACCTCTTGCAAGCTCCCAAGCCCAGGGGAGAAGCAATGTCGAAGGGCAAAAGGGTTCGGCAGGCCTTGATCGGCGCACAGAAGTATCCTCGGTGGTTGCGGGCGTGTCTTACAGAGACCGTCACTCCCACCCGCAGACGATTGAGCCCGTCTTTTACTCGTCTGCTGAAGAAATGTCAGGGAGAAAACGCTGGACTCAGGTCTCAAGACCTCTCAAACGCAAAGTCCAGACCTCAAGAGCTCTACAACCTGGTTGCAGTCATTGGATTAGCTCTGACTCTCCGCAGTCATCAGGTGACTGCACACCTCCTAAGAGGGGTAAGGTGATGCCGCAACAGACCTCATCTTCTGTTAAGGCTTTGCCTCAGCAGACCTTAGCGTCTGTCGACCCCAAGTTGACTTTACTGCAGTCCATGCAGTCACAGCTTGCGGTCTTAATTCGTGAGTGTCAGGCTGAGAAGGTTACACCTCCTCCTGCGATCGCTCCGCCTAACCGCAGTCCAGTCTGCCAGGCGTACGAAGTTGAGGCTCCTCAGGATACCTTACCGCGAACTGAGTTGCCAGTTTCCAGCGGTGTGCAGCAACCTCCGCCTTCCTTAACGCAACCTCAGCAATGGGAGCAGGAAGCTTATGCCTTACTTCCTCCGCTTCCGCTTGCGGTTCCACCAGCGAGGCAACAATCTCTTGAGGTACGACAACCTCTTCCATACATGAGGCAGCCACCTCAGCTCTCGCTGCAGCGACCTCAACCCTCCTCAAGGCGAGAGCCTCAACACCTTAGGCTAGCACCTCAGGAACCTCAACTCGCGAGACAAGAACTGCGTTCTGCGCAGCCGCTACCTCAACTCTCGCAGCTCACACCTCAGGAACCTCAACTCGTTCCTCAGGATCCTGCTACTGCGCATCCGCAACCCTTACAGCAAGCGCAACTCTTGAGACAAGAGACTCATGCCAGGAGTCAGCCACCTCAACCCATGCGCCTACCTTCCTCTACTCTTCTTGACCAGTCTTTGCAGCCTGAACCTCAGGTTTTAACTCAGCAACAGAGACTTGAGGATGAAACCACAAGCGTTTATGCACCCGCTTGTTCAGACTCTGCTGTTCAGCATACCACTGTTACATTACCTCTCACTTCGCTACACTCTGGTGATGAGGTTTCTGAGGAGGAAGCTGCGCACCTGGATCCCTCATCAGACGTGGAAGAAACCAAGTCTTCTCCTCTACCCATTGACTTTCGTAAGGTCCTGGCTCTTTTCAGAGAGGTATACCCGGACCATTTTGTCTCTGCTACCCCCCGCTCTCCTCCATCTGAGTTTTCGCTGGGCATGCAGCCTGTTAAGTCAACGTATACTAAGCTCGTCTTTGCTAGGTCCTCTAAGAGAGCTTTAAGAATTTTAGGGGAGTGGTTGCAGTCTAAACAGCAACTAGGGAAGACTTCCTTTATGTTCCCACCTACTAAGCTCACTTCTAAAGCGGGCGTATGGTATGCCACAGGAGAGGAACCAGGCTTGGGAGTCCCTGCCTCTGCCCAGGCTGACTTCTCAAGTTTGGTCGACTCTCCTCGTAGAACAGCAATGAGGCGCTCTAAGGTTTGCTGGACCTTCTCCGATTTAGACCACTTCCTAAAGGGTGTATTTCGTGCCTTTGAGATGTTCAATTTTCTAGACTGGTGCCTGGGGGCCCTTAGCAAGAAGACCTCCCCTGCGGACAAGGACTCGGCCATGCTTTTAATGTCCTGCATGGATAAAGCAATTAGGGATGGATCTGGCGAGCTTGCTTCAATGTTTGTGTCAGGAGTTCTTAAGAAAAGGGAGCAACTTTGCACCTTTCTTTCTTCCAGCATCACACCTTGTCAAAGGTCTCAACTCCTTTTCGCTCCGCTTTCTAAGTTCTTGTTTCCCGAAGAGCTTATCAAGGACTTGTCTGCGGCCCTGATTCAGAAGGACACTCATGATCTTGTGGCCTCTTCAGCTCGTAAGACTAAGGTTGCTCCCTCAGTTCCCAGGACTTATCGCACCCCAGTGGCTGATACTCCTGCTACAAGGTTTATTCCGCCCTTTCGTGGTAGAGCCCCCAGCCGAGGAAGCTCCCGTCCAGACTCTTCCAGGAGCAAGTCTAGGAAAGGTCCCAAGACTTCAAAAGGCAAACACTGACTCTCCTCCTCTCCAGACAGCAGTAGGAGCCAGACTCAAGATCTTCTGGCAAGCTTGGGAAAAGAGAGGTGCAGACGCCCAGTCTGTCAGGTGGCTGAAGGAGGGTTACAGGATACCATTCTGCCGCAAACCCCCTCTGACCACTACTCCCATCAACCTCTCTCCCAACTACAAGGAAAAGGACAAGAGGCTAGCGTTGCACCAGGAGGTGTCGCTCCTGTTACAGAAGAAGGCAGTGGTTATAGTCCGGGACCATCAATCCCCGGGCTTCTACAACCGTCTCTTTCTGGTGGCCAAGATGACAGGAGGTTGGAGACCGGTGCTGGACGTCAGCGCGCTCAATGCTTATGTCACCAAGCAGACGTTCACTATGGAGACGACGAAGTCGGTCCTAGCAGCGGTCAGGCAGAAGGACTGGATGGTATCGTTGGATCTGAAAGATGCTTACTTTCACGTTCCTATTCATCCAGACTCCCAACCTTTCCTGAGATTCGTTTTTGGAAAGGTTGTGTACCAATTCCAAGCCCTGTGTTTTGGCCTAAGCACAGCTCCTATGGTGTTTACGCATCTGATGAGGAATATTGCAAAATTCCTCCACTTATCGGACATCAGAGCCTCCCTTTATTTAGACGACTGGCTGTTGAGAGCCTCCACGAGTCGTCGCTGTCTGGAGAGTCTCAACTGGACTTTGGACTTGATCAAGGAACTGGGTCTGTTAGTCAACTTAGAAAAGTCCCAACTCATTCCCTCCCAATCCATTGTTTACCTGGGAATGGAGATTCGGAGTCAGGATTTTCGGGCTTTTCCATCGGCCCCAAGGATAAGCCAAGCCCTAGATTGCATCCTGAGCATGCTGAAGAGGAGCAGTTGCTCGGTGAGACAGTGGATGAGTCTCACAGGGACCCTTTCATCGTTAGCCCTGTTCGTCGAGTTAGGGAGACTCCACCTCCGCCCTCTCCAATTCCATCTAGCAGCTCATTGGGACAAGGATTTGACGCTCGAAGCAGTCTCTATCCCGGTCACCAAAGAGATGAAGACCACTCTCTTGTGGTGGAAGACCAACCTCCTTCTCAGGGAGGGCCTATCGTTAGCGATTCAGACCCCCAATCTTCATCTCTTCTCGGATGCATCAGACTCGGGCTGGGGCGCGACCTTGAACGGACAGGAATGCTCGGGAACGTGGAACAAGGAACAGGAAACGCTCCACATCAACTGCAAGGAGCTACTGGCAGTTAATTTGGCCCTATTGAACTTCAAGTCCCTCCTGCTAGGCAAGGTGGTGGAGGTGAACTCCGACAACACCACAGCCTTGGCTTACATCTCCAAGCAGGGAGGGACCCATTCGAGGAGCCTGTACGAGATAGCAAGGGACCTCCTCATTTGGTCAAGAAGTCTAAACCTCACCCTAGTTACGAGGTTCATTCAGGGCAACATGAACGTCTCAGCAGATCGCCTAAGCAGAAAAGATCAGGTCATCCCCACGGAATGGACCCTTCACAAGAGCGTGTGCAACAGACTTTGGACCTTGTGGGGTCAGCCGACAATAGATCTGTTTGCCACCTCCATGACCAAGAGGCTTCCTTTGTACTGTTCCCCAGTTCCAGACCCAGCAGCAGTTCATGTGGATGCTTTTCTGGTGAATTGGTCCCATCTCGACCTTTACGCATTCCCACCGTTCAAGATCATAAACAAAGTCATTCAGAAGTTCATCTCACACGAAGGGACACGGCTGACGCTGGTTGCTCCCCTTTGGCCTGCAAGAGAATGGTTCACAGAGGTACTACAATGGCTGGTCGACGTCCCCAGGACTCTCCCTCTAAGAGTGGACCTTCTACGTCAACCTCACGTAGACAAGTTGCACCCAAACCTCCACGCTCTTCGGCTGACTGCCTTCAGACTGTCGAAAGATTCGCTAGAGCTAGAGGCTTTTCGAAGGAGGCAGCCAGTGCGATTGCCAGAGCAAGGAGGGTATCCACTCGTAGAGTCTACCAATCCAAGTGGGAAGTCTTCCGGAGCTGGTGTAGAGCCAATGCAGTTTCCTCTACCAATACCTCTGTAACCCAAATAGCTGACTTCCTATTACATCTAAGGAATGAGAGATCCCTTTCAGCTCCTACGATTAAAGGGTACAGGAGTATGTTGGCTTCAGTTCTCCGCCACAGAGGTTTGGACCTTTCTTCCAACAAGGACCTTCAAGACATCCTTAAGTCTTTTGAGACTTCTAAAGAACGTCGTTTACCCACTCCAGGCTGGAATCTAGACGTAGTCTTAAGGTTCCTTATGTCGCCTAGGTTCGAACCTCTCCAGTCAGCTTCCTTCAAGGACCTTACCCTCAAGACTCTTTTCCTCGTCTGCCTTGCAACAGCTAAAAGAGTCAGTGAGGTTCATGCCTTCAGCAAGAACATTGGGTTCACATCCGAATCTGCAACATGTTCTTTACAGCTCGGATTTTTAGCTAAGAATGAACTTCCTTCACGTCCTTGGCCTAGATCGTTTGAAATTCCTAGCCTTTCCAACATGGTAGGTAACGAGCTAGAAAGAGTTCTTTGCCCTGTCAGAGCTCTGAGATATTATCTTAATAGGTCAAAACCTATTCGAGGACAGTCAGAAGCCTTATGGTGTGCAATCAAGAAACCTTCGATGCCCATGTCCAAAAACGGGGTTTCGTATTATATAAGGCTTCTGATTAGAGAAGCCCATTCTCACATGAAGGAGGAAGACCTTGCTTTGCTGAAGGTAAGGACCCACGAAGTGAGAGCCGTAGCCACTTCGATGGCCTTTAATAAGAACCGTTCTCTGCAGAGCATAATGGATGCAACTTATTGGAGGAGCAAGTCAGTGTTTGCATCATTTTATCTTAAAGATGTCCAGTCTCTTTACGAGAACTGCTACACCCTGGGACCATTCGTAGCAGCGAGTGCAGTAGTAGGTGAGGGCTCAGCCACTACATTCCCTTAATCCCATAACCTTTTTTAACCTTTCTCTTGAATGCTTTTATTGTTGTTTTTATGGGTTGTTACGGTAGGCTAAGAAGCCTTCCGCATCCTTTTGATTTGGCGGGTGGTCAATTCATTCTTGAGAAGCGCCTGGGTTAGAGGTTGTGTAGAGGTCCTTTAGTAGGGGTTGCAGCCCTATATACTTTAGCACCTTAGAGTTGATTCAGCCTCCTAAGAGGAACGCTGCGCTCAGTAAGGAAGACGAACTTAATAAAGGCAGAGTAACGGTTCAAGTCGACTTCCTTACCAGGTACTTATTATTTCATTGTTATTTTGAGATAACTGATTATATGAAATACGGGATACTTAGCTATCCTTTAGTCATGTACACTGGTTTTCACCCACCCCCCTGGGTGTGAATCAGCTACATGATTATCGGGTAAGTTTAATATTGAAAAATGTTATTTTCATTAGTAAAATAAATTTTTGAATATACTTACCCGATAATCATGATTTAATTGACCCTCCCTTCCTCCCCATAGAGAACCAGTGGACCGAGGAAAAATTGAGGAGGTGTCAACAAGAAGTACTGTAGTACCTGGCCACAGGTGGCGCTGGTGAGTACACCCCCTTCTAGTATAGTGATAGCTGGCGTATCCCTCCCGTAGAATTCTGTCGGGCAACGGAGTTGACAGCTACATGATTATCGGGTAAGTATATTCAAAAATTTATTTTACTAATGAAAATAACATATTGCCAAAAAAGCCCCGACTATATGAGCTTTGACAATCAACCTCTTCGCAACGTCCCTTTGCTGGAAACTGCCGGTGTACTGTTCACCAGTACCGGATCCCCAAGATATCAGGTAGGATGCCTTCCAACATCCATGGGACAGGTTGGACGTCTATGCATTTTCCCCATTTTGCCTAGTAAGAGCATCACAAGATCTCTCGATGACCCTCATAGCTCAGATGTGGTAGTATGCAGAATGGTTCCTGGGCATTCTACATCAGCTCACAGAAGCCCCAAAAGAGCTACCACGTCTTCCAGAGCCATCCAAACAACCGCATGCAAGAATATTCCGCAAAGCCTTAGCTTCGCTAAAACTTCACGCCTGGAGGTAATCTAGCATTTCTTCTCAAAGAGAGGCTTTTTTGAACCAGTTGTGAAAAGGATGTCTGAGTACCTGTGTGGTTTTTCAGCCACCTTTTACCAGGCAAAGTGGTCTACTTTTTGTGGTTGGTGTCGTGGAAGAAGTATTGCTTCTCTTGAAGCCACTATCCTTGTGATAGCAGAGTTACTTGTATACCTCAGGGAGGAAAAAACTGCTCGATCTCAGCTGTAAAAGGCTGTTACTCAGTCTTGAGCCTAGCTTATAGATTGAAAAGAATCGACATTTCCCCTTTGACTGGATTATCTCTCCTCATACGGAGCTTTGAGCGCTCCTGCCCTCGGTCGGAAGTTAGACCTCTTTTTTTTTTTTTTTAATGTAGTATGTATACTAATAGTATTGAAAATAGCCCCTTGTAAACCATTACGTCAGTCATCAGATCGTGACTTGACACTCAAGACGCTTTTTCTCCTAGCCATTCCTTCTGCAAAAAGAGTTAGCGAGCTACTTGGTCTATCATACGACATCACCCATTCAAGGGGATGGGAGCTGGTGACACTCAGCTTTGTCCCTGAGTTTATTGCTAAGACCTAGAAACCACCTATAGTGGATCCTAGATTCGGGCCCTTCCGGATTGAGAGTGTACATTCTGTAACAGACAATCTAGATCAACGGTTATTATGCCCTATTAAGGCGCTGATGTCTTATCTCTAAATAACCACAGGAGCTCGCCCACAAAATAACAGACTTTTCGTCAGCATGGGCAGGGTCAAGAGGAAAATAACATGCGATGCTATCTATGCCTGGATTAGGCAAGTGATAGAGAGAGCTTTGGTTCCAGACTATAATCCTCAGACTTGAAGATCCAGAGATCATAACATCAGGGGTATAAGCACATCCCTGGCATTCAAAAAGAACATCTCTGTGGCTCAGATTACAAGTTGTAATGTGGAAGTGTCAAACGACCTTTACAGCCAACTATCTGCAAGACATAGCCCATAGTAACCTGGACACTTTCTTCGTAGGTCCTGTGGTGGCTGCACAATATGTGATCGTAAGCACCTCGGCTCCATTGTAGGAGTTGGTTGAAGGCAGAGGTTACCTGATATAAGACTAGAATGAATGTGTGAGTGACTGGCCTTTTCGTCTATTATTCTCGTCTCTCTTGGGTTGCAGCAACTGAGGAACTCTGCAAGCTGACCTCCTCTAACTGCAGGTGAGTACCATTGTCCCTTGTGCAACCTGATACATGCATACCGTATTTCCCGTATGATAAGACGCTACAAGTGGTAAGACACACCCCAAAATCAGCCAAGAAATTTTTTTGAAAAAAAAAATTGACGATTTTAAAGCCTACCTACCGACCTTTGTCGGCGACTGCAGTGCGATTCTTCGCACGTTACAGTAAATAGTGTTGACTGTATTTTGGCCGTATTATGAAATATATTAGGTTAATATTAATTAGCTACAGACCGGTTACCCAAATTCTTTTAACATATTCATATAAAAATCACCAAACCAGTCTTTGTTTCCTCCATAATGCTTAACACGCAGCATGTTTACAAAGCGTAACACAGCGTATTTAGCGTTTGTTTACATCCAACATGTTTGTCCACAAGAAATCAGTATGACAAATGTTACTGATCAAATTTCGGTACAGAGTAAAATTCCAGTAATATTTCTCAAATTTTCTATGTAGAAAGTTTCATATAAAACTAATCATTGATCAAATAAAGAATTCTCTCTGAATTCCAATACTGTATGTAGAATATTTTTCCTGCTGTTCAAGGTCTAGAGAATTTTTCACTAACCTGGTAACACTACACTCGCAGTTGTTTTGTCAAGGCCGTGTTCAATGGCTATCTACAGTATTTATATTATTTCAGAACTCAAGCAATACTATTTGTATAATTTCAGAACTCAGGCAATAAAGTAATCATTACAATATTTTTTTCTATTACAAAATAACAAATTTCAGACATCTAATCATCCTCAAATCCGGAAAAATCATTGTTGCTATTGTCGCTATCCGTAGTCAATTCCGGGTCATCCATATCGATGTCACTTTCTTCATAGAGAAATTCATCCTCATTTCCATTCATCGCATTACAGTACTTATTCCGCATTTCTTAAATGATTTTACTACAATCTCTTCCTTGATAGCAGCCCTTGACATCTTCACCCATTCACAGACTTGTGTGATAGAAGGTCTCTTGAGTCATCCTGTTGGCTTTACTTCATGGTTACCAGCAGCCATCCACTTGCTCCACTCCTCACGCACATTAATCTTTAAAGGGCTTGTTGAGGGAGACATCTAATGGTTGTAGCTGTGATGTTAAACCACCTGGGATCATTGCTTGTTTTGTTTTTAATTGCTGGAGTTTTTTCTTCGTGGTTTCAGTTTCGTGGGCTCTAAATTGATCCCAAACTAATAATGCTGGTTTCTTAAGAAAACTTCCAGGACGTCGTGACCATACCGTTTCAAGCCACAGTTTGACCCCGGCTTCGTCCATCCATCCTTTAGGGTGAACATGAATAAGTACACCAGCTGGGATTTTATCCTTTGGCACGGTTTTTCGTTTGAAAATAAGTAGCGGTGGAAGTTTTCTGCCATCTGCACAGCAGGCCAAAACAACTGTTAAGCGAGATTTCTCATGGCCAGTTGTTTTTATTGTCACGGTCTTCGCTCCTTTTCTTTCCACGCTTCTATTTGATGGAACAACGAAAGTCAACGGTACTTCACCCATTTCATAATCTATCTCTTTTCTAGCATTTATTACGTATCTGTGGAATTCTAGCACTTTATCCTCGTATTCTGTAGGCAACTTCTGTGCAATCCTGGTCTTCACTATCATACACAGACCGTTTCATTTCATGAAACGGTAGCACCAAGACGATGATCCAGTAAACTCATTTACTGGTATGTTTCTTTCTGCTGCCAGTCTCTTTGCTTCTTCCATTATCATCTGCGTTGACAACGCGTATCCTTTGTTTCGCTGTTCTTCTACCCACGTTTTTGTTATTTCTTCGAGTTGTGGAAATTTTGCTTCCTTATAGCACAGGCCATGTTTCTCCTTTCTCGTTTTCTTTAATTCCTCTTCTTGCTTCCTCTATTCTCTGATCCTTTTTTCAGTTGGTGGCGGTCTGAAGAGCCTCTCAGCTGCTCTGTTGCTGTGTTGTTTTGCATAATCGATAACTTGCAGCTTATAACGAACATTATATGATTGCCTTCTCTGATTTGATGCCATTCTTGGACGAGTGTTGTCTAATGAATAACAGTGAAGAAGACGAGGGAGATGGCGTCGTCTGCTTGGATGCTGTTAGTTGGCATGTTTGCGTGTAGGTGGTGTTGTGAGTCATCAGCTGTTCACCAAAACAAACAGTTTGGCAAATTCATAACAATCGGTATTAAAAAATATACAGTATTGTTAACTTAATTAAACAAAGTATAATAACAACATAAATTGATTTATTTATTACATATGAATGATAAGTCCAAGCTTATATTTTAGGTCTGATGAGTGCAAGTGCTTGTATGTCAATACAATTTTACCTTACAGTATTAAGACGCAGGGTGATTTTTGGGAACAATTTTCAGGAAAAAAGGTGCGTCGTATCACACAGGAAATATGGTATATATTTTTATTGTCCCCGATATCCCTGCGAGAGGGAATCTGACAATGTCTGGGTTAAGTGTGGAGTTTAGCTACAAGTATTACCTTACTTGGTCTAGTCACTTTGCTGAGTTCTCACAGATTCACTGGATTGCCCAGGCCATTAAATCTCTCATACATTTGGAGAATTAGCAAGGTTTCAGGGTGTATCGGGTGTATCTCTTGAGCTCGTGGGAAGCACAGATTAACACTCCGGACAGAAAGCAGCTAGTTGGTTTTAGGACTTCCACCTAAAGAGTGTAAAGAGTGAAAGGGTTTGTATTCGTGTGGGAACAAATGACGAATTTTGAAATAATTTCTATTTTTTCTAACTATACAAACGTTGAGCTATTTACACATACCTGACTCGCCATCACCTAACCCCTGGGAAAGTCCTACCTGCAATGTAAAAAGTGACGTTACTCAACCCCTGCTATCCCCCCTCCCGCTAACTAACGGTGGGTTGTTATACCTCGCTAAAAAGTTTTTTTTTTGGTAGTTTTCAGCATTTGCCGAAATGACATCCACCGTAAAGAGGTCAAGGTTCGTATCATTAGGAAAAATAAAAATTATTTCCAAGTTTGTCATATTTGTGGCAATTGAGTCAATGGAACATAGCAGTCACTTTTCCTATCTCCCCAGTGAGCATTTGTAGGTGTGTCTGCAACCGGATCTATCAGGATATTGAAGGTGATTACTGGAGGTACAGAACCATGCTGGTTCTGTTTAGCTAGTAGACCCTGGTTCACCCCATGGTGCACTACATAGAACACTCTTGGGATGAATGTCATTCCATGCAGTATTGG
Source organism: Palaemon carinicauda (assembly GCF_036898095.1). NCBI lineage: Eukaryota > Metazoa > Arthropoda > Malacostraca > Decapoda > Palaemonidae > Palaemon > Palaemon carinicauda. The sequence continues at coordinate 85,609,680 of NC_090751.1, forward strand.
GGTCAATAGTACAGTATGTGTGGTCTTAGGTCCTGTTTGCCCTAAATCCTTCAGTCTGATGATGTCGGGCACCATCAGCAGCTGACATTTTTGTACCACACTCGATGAGATGAGATTGACTTTATCTCCGGAGACATAGAGAGCATCAAATACTCCGTTATGTACCCTCAGCAAGTTCACTGGAACAACCATTAGTGGGACAGGAGTCTGTTGTGCCAGGTTAACCCTACAAATGGTTTTCAGTATGTCCTCATTTTGTGCTTTATCCTTCAAGTAGTCAATAGGAGAAGCTTTGGCCAGTGTCAGAAACAGGTTATCACTGGCCAATCCTGAAAGGGTCATTGGGTGCACAAAGATTTCAAAAGGTTGTGAGGTAACTTCAGAAATTGAGATTTCTTAGGCGGCTACCCACAGTAAATACTAGAAGCAAGCTTTGTAACACACCCTCCTTCAATGTAGCCCATTTTCTACCCTGAGGACCTGGTGTTTAATGTCCTTTGGTACTCCTCTGTACCAGTGGACTTCTTGCTCAAGAAGAAGCACAGGGCTCCCTACTGTTTCAATTTTCACTGCTACTGGTTCAAGCAGAGCATGACTACTGGGTTTAGGTAGCTCTTAACAGGTACTGCCCTCCACTTAGAGTCTGGGCTGCAGTGGCTTCCCTCCAAAGGCTGCTGACAGTAGCTCACTTCTGATTGGATGACATAAAGGATACCTAGAGGGTGTTTGCTGCTCACACTGAGCAACATGGTGGCTAGCTGAAACACAGCACAAACATGAGTTCGGATGTCTAAGGCACTCATTACAATATATGTGTGGCCTGGTCTCTTGCACAAAGTGTAGTACCTCCTCTTGGACTAAGAAGACCTATTGGGTGTGTGCAATGGTGGCAGACGCACTTCCACAGGCACAGGCTTTGTAATGGATCGAGATGTGTAAGGATGGGCACGCACAGGAGAAGGTACATGCTTAGGAGCAGCTAGGGCCGTGCCATAACTGACCCACGTGACCAATGGCCAGATAATCCTCTGGCTTCTAGCTCCTCCTCCTGTTAGCCTTATCGAGGGCACCCAGCAGGTGGTCTGATGGCTGGTAGAAACATTGATGGTTGTCAGGGAATATTCCAACAAATTTGCCACTGCACTGGGTACAGTTTTGAGGAGCTTCTTATTCATCTCTATCTGGTCTAAACTATGATGAGGGTAGGCAGACTGGTCCAGGGACGCTAATGCACAGCGTAACTTTTCAGCAGTTCGCCCTCCTTCCAGGTGGTTCAGTTGAAACAGGTTCTCCCTCCAGAATCCAGTCTTTCTTTGGCTCATCAATACCAATTGAGGAGACTTATTATTTTTTAGGAGGTCTCAGACAGCTCAAAGGCTGAAAAGGCATGTTTAATCTCCCCAGCCAGGAACCTTCCTTGTTTAGCTTCACTTATCATATCTGCTGGTGCAGTATGCCTCAAAATCTTTCAGGAAATGGGAGAAGTTGGGGCCAGGTTTCGACTGGAAGACCCCAGGCTTCGGGCTCTTCCGTATAATCGAGAGCCTTTACCAAGTCAGACATATGGGTGTCTGACCCTAAGGTTCTTGCATCCTCGCCTGAGGTGTTGTCAACTGTGCTGATGCCAGAGCAGGAGCTTGAGTGATCACCAGAGGAGTCGCTACCAGGATCTTCCTCGCTGGATAATGTCTTTGTTACTGACTATACTGTTGAGTCTGGTCTCCTCTAGACCTAGGCCTTGGGTCTCTGCTTGGGGATGGTCCCAGTTTTGGCAGCATCTGAATCAACTGTAGATGCAGGAACCATTTCCTGTCTGCCGTTCTGATTCTGGTCAGCCAGGAAGCCAAAAACTGACTCCCTTTTCCACCAACATGTGTGTCAAGTGGGGTAAAAGGGTTATTAACTGGAACAGGTGTGTGGTCCAAGAAATACTGGAGACTCCCAGAAACTTGCTACAGATTGAGGTACTACCATGAACCCTGGAATGGGCTGGAGTTCACCAATTGCTCAACCCCCTCCTGTCACTTGGAGTGCTAGACCATTGACATAAGGCCTAGGCGGGGTAGTGGAGATAGCATTGGTCATTACAGTTGTCATGACCCTAGTGGCAAGAGGGCACGACGGTGCGACTTGGTCTCCTGTGTTACCAATTGGAGCTTCAGGGATTTAATGTAGCAATTAAATCATCTACAAGACAAGTGACCCGAGTCTCTCGATATCCTGCTTAAGCTTTCTCTTGGTCTTGTGATCCTTTGAAGATGACCATGCTATGTCACCGAAAGTTTTTTCTTCCCGGATCTGGACACCTATTAGATGTAAGTGGTGGGATTAGGGTTGTTAACCCAATAGTAAGTTTGCAGTGCACGGTATTCCCGTCTGCAGCCCACTAACCATGAACAACGAGCACGATCAGCTATGAAAGAGAAAACAGCTGACTACTCGGTCTCATCCTCTACTGTATATGAGAGGAAAGGTTGAAGTTCCAAGTCCTGTTTGGAGCAGTAATCGGCAGCAAACCGATCACGATGTGAGTCCCAAATATGGCACTCCCTGGGACCCAAACACATTCGTCAAGATCATGATCCCCCTGATGTTGTGATAAAGGTGCCCGATAGTGTAGGAGTGACTACACACTGGCTAGTGATGGCATGTACCCAAACATATTTTCTTGTGAGAATAACTATACTGTATTGCAGTATATATTCGTGCCTTAAATCATGAGGCGAGAGGTTACATATAGAAAGCATTCCCATCTGAGAATATGTTTCGGTGCATGATGCACTCACTCTTCCATGACTTCTGGGTCACAAAATCACAGTTTCTGTATGATTGGTAAATACGATCATGGATTGAGATGTTTCGTCTTTATGGGAACATTCTGATTGTGTTCTCTCTTAGCATGACAAGTCTCCTTGCAGTTATTCTGCACAGTTGTTGTTTCCCATAGGATTGGCCATGTATAGCTATAGCTGTCAGCTACGATTGGGAACCACATGATCGGAAACTGAGATCGCTGGTCGCGAAAGGTAAGCATGCAATAAACAGCCGCGATTGGGAATCTTGCTATCTTTGGCCACGATTGGGAATCCTGTTATTGATGGTCACAATTGGGAATCCTGCTATTGCTGGCCGCGATCTTGAATCATGCTATTGTCTATTGCAATTGGAAATTATGCTGTTGCCAGCTGCTCAGTCTCTACAATATTTACAACAGGTGGAAATCACTGCCAAATCTTTGCTCAGACAGTAAGGTGAGGACTGAGTGACCAGATCAATAAACTGTATCCTTATTTCTTTAAACTAGGAGTAAGAGTAGTTGTACAGTATAAGGATTCAGTCATGCTGTTGCCAGCCACAATTGGGAATCATGCTATCAGTGATCGGGATCAGGAATCATGCTATTGCTGGCTACAATCGGGAATTATGCTATTGCCGGCCGCGATTGGGAATTATGCTATTGCCGGCCGCGATTGTGAATCATGCAAGGAGGAACTCCCTCTTTCTCAGATGATAGTTACTTTCAAGTCACCAGATAACTAGCTCATTTATTCCCGCTACATGTTCCTTCCCAACCCTTTTTTGTGCCAAAGAGGAGGAAGAGGATGTTACTTAAGTACAGCACTCTGATCTTGCAGTCTCGTGAGACTGTCTGATTCCTCTGCATGGTTTTATGGGAGGAGCAGTGCTGCACTGAAACCAACCCCGAGTGAGGAGGGTTTTGGTTCAAGATAAAGGGCTTACGCTCCTGCATAAGTGATCAGCAAGACTGAGCATGAGCACTGTTGGTCAAGAAGAGGACATCCCCCCTTGTCACTTTCTGCCTCAGGACGTTTTGGTGATAACTGCTTAGAATCCCTTTATGGGCCAATACTGCTTCCAGTGGCTCAGGTCTCAAGAGAATGAGCATACACACTAGCCCTCGGAGCTCGGTTCTCACAAGAATATGCACATGACACGCACTTGTTCCCAGTGCTTGGTTCCCTTGAGAACTAACTCCCAGTGCTCAATTCTTACGAGAGTGAGCGCACGCTCTAGCAACTGGGGCTTACATACTATCGGTGTTCTTTTCTTACAAGTACAACTAGTTTGAATAAAAGCCGGTTCTTTCCCCTTCCTGTATGTTTGACTTCTCTCTCTCTCTCTTTGGAAGAGTGGGAAGCAGTGAGGGATTTCCCAATGGGGAAAATTCCTACCCGAACAGAAGGAAGAACTCATTGAAGCACAGGATGACTGATCAGATCAAGTTTGATGAGACATTGCCGGATCCATCTGCATTTTTTTGTGGGAGGAGTATTGCCATACCAAGCTTAACTGTGGAAGGGCCCATTCGAACGAGATTCGCCTTCTGTAGTATCTCGATGATTGGATGATCCAATCTTTTCAGTAAAATGGTTGCTCCATCGTCGGGTTGGACTCCTAACTGTTTGCTCTGATCTGGGGATCATTGTGGAAAGGTAGAAGGCTCGTCTCCAGCCTAAGTAGACTAAGTACCCTTTTGTTAAAGTTCAACACTACCGGCACATCAGTGGTAATGTCTTCAAGGATGTCTTGTGGTTGGAGAACCTTGTTCCCCATGGGGACCAGCGATAGCTACATGGGTGTCTGAAGCATCACTGGTCAGCCAGCCATCACCAACCTTCCTCACTCCTGAGTTCTGGGGAAAACAGCAGTGAGGGAGAATTTAAAGGGGTGGTTGGTCGACAAAAACCTCACCAGGGGAGTCTCTTAACTTCCCGCCCCCCCTCTCTAAAGATGCTGCTATTCACAGATGCTGGAAAGAGGGGTGGGGCACACGTCTGAAGGATGACACAGCCCAAAGAAGAGGTCTGCAATTTAACCTGCTAGAAATGTGAGCCATGCTTTTAGCATGCAAACTTTCCCACAGAGTTTGATAGAGCATTCTGTAGCATTGATATAATGCCAAATAATTACCAATCATTCATTCATTTGGTAGCGTTGATGAGACAACATCACTTTAGTGGCCCATCACCAAACAAGGAGGGACTGTTTCACAGGACCTTTACGACTTGACAAAGTAGACACACTCTTGGGAGTTTGACAGTATACTGGGGCTGTCAGCAAGATACATTCTGGACAAGAGGGGTTGTGTTGTAGGGGTAGGTGCTCCCTTCTACCATCCGTAGTAGGACTCTTCTTGACCTTTGGGGTTTCTCAATGATCTGTTTGTTCACAACACCCCTGAACAAGAAGCTCTCAGTGTACTACCCTGTTCTGACTAGGCAGCATTGTTGGAATATGCGTTCCAACTCAGGTGCATTCTGGATCTTTATGCTATTCCACCTTTGTCTTTTTTGTTGAGTCATATTGGTGGCTTTCAAGGGGCCACAAGCCGAATGGTTCGCCAATCTGTTGATGCTCCTCTGGGGTACCATGAGACCTACCCCGGTGGCCCAACCTCCTCTGTCAGCCTCACGTGCTGGGACTACACAACTCTTATACTGTACGTCCCTCTCGCCAAGCAAAGCATCCCCTTCGAATGAAAGGTTTCCTCAAGGCACTGCAAAGAGATGTCTGGATGTTTGCACAGATCCAATGCAGCATTACAAAATCCATGAGCAGGATAAACAACATAGTTGACAACACATTCCTTTGGAGTACACTGCTGTTCACTGGAAATTCACTTGATAAGACTCCATTAACATTAACTTTGCACTTACTATGCTCATGAAAGACTTCATCAAATTTACATATTTAAGAGGCATTCCATGATACCGCAGGACTCTCCTCAAAATTGGCCAGTGCAGACTATCAAAGGCTTTTTAATTGTTGACAAATGCCATCAAAACGAGATTTCTATATTCTACGCATTGCTGTATAACATGTTTCAAAATGAAAATTTGGTCAGTGCAGCTTCTACCTTTTCTAAATACTGCTTGTTCATCTCAGCTTTTCATCAATCTTTCTCTCCAGTCTCTTTAGAATACGCATACTATATATTTCCAAAACAACTGATGTAAAGTGTTATGCCTCTGTAATTATTGCAATCGGTCAGGTCTCCTTTTTTTTCTATTTTCACCAACACTTCTAACTCCCATTCATCAGGTTTCGCCTCTTCATGTCATGTTCTACAAAGTAATCTTGTAAGTAGTCTGGGATTCACTTCATTTTCGGCCAGTATCATCTTGGCAGTTATTCCATCGTATCCAGGGGCTTTCCATCTCTTTAGTTTTTTTAGGATAGCTTCAACTTCAAGCACACTGAATTCATTCATGGGCACATCAAGGTCTTCATCAGCTTCAGGGATATCAATCAAATCATTTCCTTCATATCTCGTATTCATAACCTCACTAAAATGTTCCATCCAATGTTGTTTTTCTACATCTTCTGTTGCTATAACAGTCATCTCTCTTTTTGATGGGTATATGCTTCTTCTTTGCCCCAGTCGAGGTTTCATTAATTATATGAGCAATTCGTACACCATAGCCACTTCCTGAATTCATAACTTTGTCAGCCTTGTATGCTTTACTGTCTAAATATTCTTTCCAGTCATCCCTAGCATTTCTTCTGACCTCACTGTCAATACTGGAATACTTACCATGCTCTACCTTGTAATTTTCATTACTTCCTCGAAAACTTTCAACAATTATAGTATCCCAAGTATCATTTGTTATCCATGGCTTTCTCCTTGTTACTGAGTGTCCCAAGACTTCACTACCAACTGACTGATATATGTTCTTTATATCACACCATTCTTCATTAATTGTCTGTTCTTCGTCTCTTAAATTCTTTAAGACTACAAATCGATTCCTACATTCAATTGCAAATGTTTCTCTGTGCTCGTCTCCTAAAAGCTTAGTTGTATCAAATCTAGGTATTTCTATCCATCTTTCTGTTGGGTGCTTTCAATTTTAACTTCAGTGTGGAAATGAGGAGCTAGTGATCACTACCAATTTCTGCACCTCTATAGCTTCTTATATTTCTGGGTCCTCCTCCTCTATTTATTGCTGGCAGTATGATCTATCTGATTTTCGTAATTGCCAACTGTACTTTTTGAACTTTGCTAGTAACAATATACTATATATTTCCACTGAGTTAATGCTTTTTCTGCTCTTGGTGTCATCACGATTCCTACCCCTTCTCTTCTAATTCCATCGGATCTTCCTGAGTAGATATATTGCCTTGGTCTAAAATTTCCTTACCAAGCCCCTTACAACGTGTTTCACTTATGGCCAAGATGTCCAAAATATATCTCATAAATTCACTCTCCACTTGCTGTAACTTCCCAATCTGATTCATGGTTCTAACATTCCAATTACCTATTTTCAATTTTTCTTTAGTGTTTATAAACCGAGAGATTCTGTCATCTTCTCTTTCCATGACTGACTAAATCCATAGAGGATTCATTGCCTAGATACATCAAAGGATAGCCAGTGCCTATCTAAGGCAAGTGACCCCTGCCGGTCCATACTAATTCTAGTAAGATCAACCGCCAGGCATCAGGAGTAAAAATCAAAAGACAGTTTGTCCATCGCCTTAAACCTGATCCATCACCCTGCTGCCAGTGACTTCTTTGAGATTTAGGGGGCATTTCCACCACATCAAAAGCTCTCATTACTCCACCAAGTTGCTCATCCGCTTATACGAGTATAACCGTTGGCTACATGGATATACCGCCTAGCACGGTATAGTATAAATATATATATATATATATATATATATATATTTATATATATATATTTATATATATGTATATGTATATATGTATTTGTATATATATATATATATATATACACGTACCTATATATATATATATATATATTTATATATATACACATACCTATATATATATATATATATTATATATATACACATACCTATATATATATATATATATATTATATACTTTATATGTATACATATATACACACAAACACACATATATATATATGTATATATATATATATATATATGTGTGTGTATATATATATGTGTATATATATATATATATATATTATATATATATATATATATATGTGTGTGTGTGTATATATATCATATATATACATATATATATATATATAATATATATATATATATATATATATGTTTTATATATATTATATATATATATATATATATATATATATATGTATATTTATATATATATATATATATATACTGTATATGTATACATATATACACACATATATGTGTATATATATATATATATATATATGTATATATATGTATATATATATGTGTGTGTGTGTTTGTATATAATACAGTTGACGAATGAATGCAAGACCGGAAAAGAATGGGTGCTCTCTGAAAGTTTTATTTGATTTATGGTTACATAAATAAATTGGCATATTTTGTAGCATTGGCTCAAGTAGCTTTTTTTCATTTCTTTTGTGTGCTTCCTACTATGATGATATCTCTTAAACCAATATACTCAATTTCTTTTATCAGCCAATAAATAGTATGGAAACGGTTCTTTGAAAATGCCATGGTTATTTGCATCATACCTTTTGAGTGGAAGTGGTATCGGCAAGTGTGTAGACAAGAAACAAGAGGAAGCGTCGTTGTATCTTCTATGGCTTCTACTGGTATTATACGTCATCTTTTCCTTTTCTTGTTTTTTCTTTTTCTCTTGGCCTACGGTTTCGAAGTTGAACATCTTAATCTATGAACATTGTGTGTTAGCTTTTTAAAATTTCTTAGATTTATTATCTTTTGATCTTTATGAGAGGACTTATTGTATGAAACATAGGTTCTTGCACAGAACACCTCGTCCCCATGGGGGATTTGTGATTCTCGGTTTGGCATTTTCCATATTTGCTTCTTTCTCGAGCGAGGGTCATCGTGACCTTAGTAGCGTTACTATGGTTTCATGTTCCAAATCCAGAGAAGGTTGAACTCCCCCTACCCCACCCTTTCACAGCCCCCTTCTTCCGTCCCTCGTCGCTTTGCCGTCACGAGTGTGATGTCCATCGCAAAGGCTTCATTTTCCCCATTCGAAACCTCGCTGTCCTGTGGAGCACTTCCCTTCGGAAAGTGCACAAAAGTTTCGAAAGTATTTGGTGGTTGTGATCGCTAGCGATCCCGGTCGGAATCTTTCCCGACGCCACTCGACAGCGACAGGTGTGATGGGAGGCAAAAACATAGAGTTTGAGGTGGAGCGACGCCGAGAGGACCGTGTACCCGTGAACAAGGACGAGGTGGCGTCGTCGTCATCTTCGTCAACCGGTAACGGGACCGAAGATACGGCAGAACCTGCCCCCGAAGGTTCATGGCAGGCGTACTTCGAGAACGAAAAGACAGTCGAAAATATGAAGTTCTTTGTCATGGCTCAGTCTTTCGTCATGTTCCTGACCTTTGGTCTTCCACAGATGCAGAAGTTGTTCGATTTGCTTCGGGAATACTTCTTCGATGATGATTCAATGTAGAATTTTTGGCCAAATAGATAGGAAAAAACACATGTTTACGGACGAATCCCGAGTGTGATTCATTGTGAATATTACACAGTTTATATGTCATCTCTTTACTACTGTTTACCGTGCTTTTGACGGGATTGAAAATTCTTGTAAAAATACCATTTACAAAGAGACCCGGAGAACGCTAGCCTGGTTTAGTTGTGCGTTTTATTCGGTCTGTTACCTGTACCAACTTAGACGCCATGGTAGAGGCCGCTAGGGCTTTCTACGGTGTCGTTGTACTCCTGGTGATTGGTGCTTATTCGGTGGTGTTTTTCCGTGGCGTCAACAACCAGGTGTCTCGCCACCTGTACTCGGTACTCGAAGATGAATTGAAGAAAAATCCTTACATGAAGAAAGACCTCGAGGACTACAAGTCTCAGCTGGCCGAACAAGAACGTCAGAAAGAACAAATGAAAGAACTGGAAGAACAAGCGAGAAAGATTCAAGAACAGCTGGAAGTCCTGTCAAAGAAAAAGATGCCTCCTGTCAGATCTCCCAAATACGTTCGGATGGAAGAGGAGGACCAAGAAGAAGTGATCACAAAAGGCCGTCAAGAGCCTAATCAGTCTAATGAATTTCGAATCGAACTCTAGTGAACGAAATTGTCCCTTTTATATATGTATTTGCTTTGATATTAGGCTTCGTGTATCACTGCTAGCCTTGTTTGAGTTTAATTTTTAGTGAAGTGACCTATAGTAATAATTCAAGTAATGTTTTGGCAATTCTTGATATTTGATAACAGTCGGGTATTAGGAGATCACAATTGATTATTCATTGAGTCATATAAGATTGATAAAGATTTCTACCGATAGTAAATAATTAGTAGAAGCTCATGGTGGTAAGTTGATACTAGAAATGTTAACTTTTAATGTTAGTGCACATTGTTACTTGGTTACCCTTCTTTATTTATTCATTTGATTTGAAAACTGTATAAGAATTACGCAAGTAGATAAACTAGCGTACACCGATAGACATTACTTGTGTTGAATTAAGAGAAGAAATATTATTTGTTTTTGAATTAAAGAAAACCTGAGAAGTATATTTTTTTATTTCCCTGTAGAAATTTGAATTTTTGAAAAATGTGTATATATCCGTCCACAGACTTCAGTGGGTTGTAATGAAACGAATGCTTGGTAAGATATATTAAATTATACAGCATGATTTTTTTTCTTGAAGTACCATTATTTTACTCGCACATAATGCGTATATTTGAAAATTGCATTTATTTGTAAATACTTTTTTTTTCCTCTTCAAATAAAGGGAACAATTACTGAGGTAAACTTTTACGACTTAAAGAAACATTATTTTTTTTTTATTTAATTCAGAAGGATATCGATTCAGGTGTCAAACTTAAAGATTTAATGAATCATATTCCACTGGAATACACAAATATTGTGAAAAGATCCTTTCTTGATATAAACGACGCAATTTCTACAATGGACGATAGATTAACCTTAACTTCAAGTAGAGTGTGCAACTTAATGGTTAGGAAACAAAATTTGTCCTAGAAGCATTTGAACAAACTAAGCTCAAGTAGTATTGATCATGTTATAATTAAAACCAAGCAGGTTTACTGAATATGAATTAAGGAATTTGGCGATGTAAGCACTGAAGCAAAGGTTTAAGAGCTGGAGAGAAATTTTGGCTTGGAAGCATGAAAACAAACCACATTCTTTTTGCATTTGATAAAGAGATGAGAGGGGCGTTGGTCTTGGAACCATTGGAACAAACTCAGTTCAAAGGGTACTAAGTTGAAAGAGGAGAAAACAACTGGTCTTTGAAACAAGGATAAAGATGATGTTCAAGGTTGTATGTAGTAAAGAGATGGAAAGAAGATTGGTCTGGAAATCATTGAAATAAATTTATGTTTTCAGTTCAATTTGGTATAAGATAAAGCGAAGGGATGGAAACTGCTCTTAAAATTAGGGAAACAAAAACAATTAAATGTAAAGGAACAGAAAGGAAAGAAATTTTTGAAGAATGGGGCAAATTAAGCTATTCATAGATGCAGGGGGCCAGATGCGTGCTGATGACAACACAAGTTTAAATTAGACCTCAGTAATTATGGCTAGAGTAAATGTTTATTCGTCCCTCTATCAGTCTGTCAATAAATATGGTTGTCTGTTCATTTGCACTTCAAGATATCTGTCACGTTTATGGGATCCCATGACTGGCCAGGCCGTACTACATTGGATCCTTCTCTGGTTACGGTTCACTTTCCCTTTGCCTATACATACAACGAATAGTCTGGCCTATTCTTTACAGATTCCCCTCTGTCCTCTTACATCTGACAACACTGAGATTACCTAAAAATTCTTTTTCACCTAAGGGGTTAACTATTGCATTGTATTTGTTCAGTGGCGAATTTCCTCCGAGTAAGGATAGAATAGGCTTTAGCTATGGTAAGCAGCTTTTCTAGGAGGACACCCCAAAATTAAACCATTGTTCTCTGGTCTTAGGTAGTGCCATAGTCTATGTACCATGGTTTTCCACTGTCTTGGGTTTGAGTTCTCTTGCTTGAGGGTCCACTCGGGCACTCTATGCTATCTAATTTCTTTTCTTCCTGTTTTGTTAAAGTTTTTATTGTTTATATAGGAAATATATATTTTAATGTCGTTACTGTTCTTAAAATATTTAATTTTTTCTTGTTTCCTTTTCTCACTGGGCTATTTTCCCTGTTGGGGCCCCTGGCCTTATAGCATCCTGCTTTTCCAACTAGGGTTGTAGCTTAGCAAGTAATGATAATAATAATAGTATTAATAATAATAATAATAATGATAATAATTGTAATGTAATCGCGACTCTCCCACAGTTAAAAGGATTTCGGTTAAATTTGGTTCCATGGTAGACCAGCATGTAAGATATGCTTGGAGGAATGTTGTCCATCTCTCTGTCTACAAGTGTGACATTGCAGTTATCTTTTCCTTGCAACTTGTACTTGGTTGAAGTGATTGAATGTAGATCATAATGGATGTGCATATAGATACGGAGATAGTTTGTTTGCTTTGTTTGTTTATCTCTGTATCTTTTAGTTTGTCGATTGGGGTGTGTCCCTCTTCTCTTATCACGGCAATCCTCTTATTTAGTTTATAACGTTGAATAAAACCTGGAGCATATTAGGCCACCATGAATTGGTGTGTATGAAATAAGATAAACATACGTCTGTTTATCACTGTTTGTTGTATATACTTATTTCGCCCTCATAACTGCTGCGACATACTAATGAGAATTTTTAATTAAGATTATTTCAAAGTTATATATTCATGCTTAGAAGCACATATAGTCCATTAGCTGTCTGTCTGTGTTTACCATTCTTTTTTGTCATCACAGCTCCCCCTACCCAGTAAAAGGGATCTACGTAAATTTGGCACAATGGTGGGTCATTAATCTATGTCTGTAGTGTTTCATTACTTGTTTATTAAAGCTTCTTTTACGTGGATGAATGAGTCTCATTCATATGTAGTATAGCGGGTGAACATCATGGAGGTAGATTGCCTGTGTTGCTACTTGTTAGTGTTTTATATATGTATTGATTTGGTAAAGGTAATGCCAAAGGTGAAATTGTGGTTCCAAAGGCCTTAGAGTTTATTCTCCATCACCTCGGCCTGGCAATACCATTTTAAGAGATAGACACTTCATAAATGACGTGTATGATTAATTAATGAAGCCTTTAAATGGCGTCGGCACATAATCCCCAGTCAATAAATAAACCTACTTCCTTTAATGTTTTATTGTTTGTTTCAAAGCTTATTGTAGACAAGCATTCACTTTTATTTCCTAGGAGGTTAGTATTTTCATATATTTTGTCATAAATTATATTGGCTACACTAAGGGTAAAAGTGATGACATTTTAGAAGGTCCTGTATTTTTTACACGTTTATTTTGGTAGTCTGTTTGTTTGGTGAAGTTTCGTATTGGATCTCAAAAGAAACCTTATGAAATCTGAAGTGTATTTTATTGTGGAAAGGTCGAGAGTAATAATGAAAATTTTCATTCCTATAATCATTTTAAAAATGTTCTTATTACAAACCTGTTCACAGTAAATAAGTATAGCTTAATTGCTCACAAATAAAAATTTAATTAAAATTTCTGACACGTGTTTTGCCCTGAATATGCATATAGTTTTCCATTATTTTATTACAAATCATAATTCACCGTTACGTTATGTCCAACTGCTGGTCACTATTCGTTAGAATCATCATCATCATCATCATCATTATTTCAGCCTTCAAAAGTCCTTTGTTGGATGTAGGCCTTCCCCAGGTTCTTCCACAGACTTCTCTCCCAAGCTATTCGTTAGAATAGCGTACACCAAAGCTATTGTAGATCTTATGTTAGATGCGGACGAAGCCCTAATTCAGAAGCCTTTTCAAGTGCGTCATCCGTGACCTAGATAATATTATTTTTGACTTTTGTGGCTTCTCGGGGACACCTCACTACACGCATTTTCTTTGCAAACTCCAGTGCTCTTATTTTCTTTCGAAGTTTCATAATTTATGTTCATAAACATGTTGCAAGTTAACGAGCTTTTTAGCATATTGTCATTGGGCCGCATCCAGTGAAAAAAAACTATTTTTCTTTGTTGGAGTCCTTGGGCTTATAGCATCTGGCTTTTCCAACTAGGATTGTACCTTAGCTAGTGGTGATGATGATGATGATTATTATTATTATTATTATTATTATTATTATTATTATTATTATTATTATTATTATTATTGGTTGGAATTTTGTAACCGGAAACGAATGGGAGATTTACAGAAAATGTACATTTGTGACCGACTCATGTTTTGTAAATTATTTTTACAAATTCGGGTTCTGGAAGTAAATTTATGCTAAGAATAACAGAATTAAGTGTTATACTTACTGACTTTAGTATCTTTTAAGTATATTTTTATGGGAAATTAAGGGTTTATTATAAGATTTGGTTTAGATGCAAAGGAGTTTTAATTCATTTACATAGTTTGAAAATAAAAACACAAAGATTATTCCCCATCCTCATTTTATGTATGTTTGTATTTATGTATGATTTTACAAACATTTAAAAATTCCACATAGCTGTTTTTATCATACCACTTTATACATGAGTTGTACATTGTACTGTGGTTATATTTTTTGCCCTCAAATAAGTTTGTATCAAATTTTGTCTGATTTATGACATACGAAGAGAGAGAGAGAGAGAGAGAGAGAGAGAGAGAGAGAGAGAGAGAGAGAGAGAGAGAGAGAGAGAGAGAGAGAGAGAGAGAGAGAGAGAGAGAGAGATATTTGAAGGGGAACCATGCTAGAGTTGAAACACATTCGTAACCTGTTGTTAAGGCTTTACATCAGCGTTGTCAGTTTTGTCTTTCTGCAGAGTGGCACTTCCAGCGTCATTCAGAAATGATCCAGCTCGCATTTTAATGACTTATGGCCTTCAAGAGGCACATTCCAGATACTCTCTCGATGGCAGTGTATTTGAGTCTTTACTAAAGAGCTTTTTTATGTGATTTTCACCTTCTCTTAAGTATGTGTATTGATGACATTCCCTTCTGACATTGTAATTAGTGTGTTGGTGAGTTAGGCCTTTATGTCACCGTTTGTGCAGGATACCAGGAGAATTGACAGTTTGGATTTGTTGGACAATTACCCGCACTATACTCAATTTTTTTAATGAGGCGCATTTGCACCTACTCGCAGGAGTGGATTTGTTGGACAATAACCCACACTATACTCAATTTTTTTTAATGAGGCGCATTTGCGCCTACTCTCAGGAGTGGATTTGTTGTACAATTACCCACACTATACTCAATTTTTTTAATGAGGCGCATTTGCGCCTACTCTCAGGAGTGGATTTGTTGGACAATAACTCACACTATACTCAATCTTTTTTAATGAGGCGCATTTGCACCTACTCGCTGGAGTGCCCTTTTAGCTCTGAAAAGTTTTTTACTAGATGATGGGTTAGAATGATTTTATCCAACCAATAGGTAGCAGGAAATTTTTCCGAGCTAAAAGGGCACCCCGGCGAGTTGGTGCAAATCCGCCTCATTAAAGATATTTGAGTATAGGTTCACAATACTTAACGATTAGTTATGAGTTGGAAGCTGAAGTTACAATATATGGTAAGAATAAATAAATTATATTTCTTTTATCAGTGTTGTAGCTTAAAGGGTGTCTTCAACGATAATACTTGTTAATGCAATAGTTTTTGATGTCAGCATTGTGAAGGTAGTCTTTGATGTGTAATGGTAAATATTGCAAAGGAATTTTTATCGTATCCTCTGACTCTTAAAAAAGTTTTGGGGCAGATTTGCCTCCTCCTTTAACCCCAAAAAAGTGTTATTTGTAGAGACAGAATCAGTTTGAAGGAAGTAAAGTCGGTATTTTGTCTATTGATCACAAAAACTAAAAAACTGACCCAAGTAACAAGTCACTTGGAATGTCTTATCACTTTTGCTAATGGATAGCTTTTATTTTACGTGTTTATGTTTTGTAACTCGAGGCTTAAAATAATCTCTGAAGTATATGTTCGGGCAACGCCCAACCATATACGCCCTAATTCTTCAAAGGACACGTTAACTTCAACCTCAACGGACTGTTCGCACTCAACGTTTAACAAAACCTCGTTTCTTCTGTCACTTCAAATGAGGAAATAGGTTCTTGTGTCTCTTCAGCAATAAGTGTAGAGAGAGAGAGAGAGAGAGAGAGAGAGAGAGAGAGAGAGAGAGAGAGAGATTCTTTTATTTATGTGCGATACAAGACTTTGTTGGTGACTGGCGAATTCAGGAAAGTGTGTGGAACTTGAGAAGGCAATAGGTTATTACGGCTTTTGGAAATAAATATATATCTGGTGAAAGAAAAGTCTATTCCATATATCCTTTCTATTATTATTATTATTATTATTATTATTATTATTATTATTATTATTATCACACACACACATATATATATATATATATATATATATATATATATATATATATATATATATATATATATATATATATATAGAAAGAACACACGTATAGTATATGCATGCATGCATTATTTGTGTATATGCGCATACATTCACACATTATATATATGTGTATATATATATGTATATATATATATATATATATATATGAACTTTAATAATGATTAAATCCACGTGGTAATATGTATTAAGATTTGTAAGGTAAAGAGAGAAAGGTGTGAAAAACAAAGATGTCATGGGGCCAACCTCTTTGCTTCCCCTAGCAGCCGTGCTTTGGGTTAATCGCCTCCTGCTCGCCCAGTCTGTTGCTGAATGTCGCGACAAGAGGCCACGCTTCTCGAGCCCTCCTGGCCTCTAGCTTCACCACGCATTGGAGTTTGGCGGTTCAATCTTGCGAACTGAGGTTAACCACCTTTGTTTTATTACTTGTTGTATATCTCGCCGATTCCACGATGAGTTACCCAGCTGGCTTATAGGTAACCTTTGGAAAATTGGTGTCTGTGTTTGGGGACCAACGACCAAAGGTTTTAAGCTTTGCGAAGTGAGTTTGTAGACCAAACGGAAAGTGGAGTGAATAGATTGTCTGTCTTGTGGCTGTATACTTGATGTTTTGGATATTTTGAAAAATAAAACGTGAAGGTAAAGCAAGGGTTGTATTATGTTCTCCCAGGTGGTTAGTGGAGAAATGTATACAGCCGCATCTTTGGACCGAATAACTTGATTGAACTGAGAAAGAAAACATGTTTACGACAAACGAATTTGGTAGTGTTCTAAAAATAACTTGACCTACTATTGACTTGCCATCATTCATCAGGTCCATTCACGATTCGCCAAAATAACCTTTTGATTTTCACCTGTCATATCTTTTCGAACCTCATGTCCCTCCCGTTGCCTACAAACTAATCAAGGAAGGATGATTCGATTTGGTTGCATGTGACAAATTCTGACGGAGTCTAAAAATAGTGACGGGAGGGGCCGCATTGGTTGATTGGCACAGGTGGCATTGTCGCTGTTACTCCTGTCCCACGGAAATTATCATGGAATTGTCCTTTTTCTTGTTTTTTTTTTTTTTCGTAGTCAATATTGCATTGTATGGCTTTATTTTGGGAATAATTATATGTATATATCTATCTATCTATATGTATAGGTAGATAGAAAATAAGGGGTAAGGTAGTTTTGTCCCTTGAACTTCTTTAGAATATTGTCACTAATATAGGCTTATATGTATTGTGTATAGTTTATATATATATATATATATATATATATATATATATATATATATATATATATATATATACACATTTATATACATACACACACACACACACATATATATATATATATATATATATATATATATATATATATATATATATATATATATATATATATATATATATATATAGTAATTTTGTTGAGAAACTTAAAAGTTTGTTTTTGAGGATATTTGTCTGTTAGAATTGCACCGTTTAGTATTTTCATTATGATAAGATCTCTCGTACTGGTTGAACCCCATGGTCGTTTAATTTATTTTTGTGAAAGAAAATGGAAAGCTATTTCTGAATCCATCTTCTTTTTTACTTATTTCTTTTGTCGGACATTTGTGGTGACATTGTGCATGTCATGTAAATTGGGGTATGGTTTTTTTCATGATTGATTGCATCTCCTGACAGTAATTATGATACCCTTCATCATAATCATATCATCATCATAACGGGTCATGGGTATATTGTCAACATTTCTTCCTAATCTACCTGATGGTGTGTCACTCATCCTGCAGACATGAGAGACCTTGCCATGTTTTATTTGTACTTGAACTTTCATTTTCGTTAACTGGCAATTCATACAAAAGTATGAATTTTCAGGTATCTCAGATTGCAATTATCAGTTTATTTATTTTATTTATCATTATTATTATTATTATCATTATTATTATTATTCATGATTATTTCGAGGATACACTTTTCACGAATTAAAAGAAATACAGACGTTTTTCTGGGGTTTTGAGGTAACTGGGTCTCTCTCTCTCTCTCTCTCTCTCTCTCTCTCTCTCTCTCTCTCTCTCTCTCTCTCTCTCTCTCTCTCCAGTCTTTATTCCTATCAGGTTGTGATTCGTGTTTACTTATTTTGTGGTACACCCCTCGGTGTCAAAGATAGTACGGCTCAAGGCGTTCCTTCTGTTTTTTTATTCATTGCCAGTTCGAGTATTTCATTGCCTTACCTCCTTGGTCATTTATCGAGAGATACTCAGTTACTTGAACTTGTGCAGCATACGTTAAGAATGTGTGTATATATACATATATTTATGCATATATACATACAGTATATTTATATATGTGTGTATATATATGTATGTATACACATAGATATATGTATATATATATACATATACATATATAAATGTGTGTGTCTGTTACAAGCATCTCTTATAATGAACTTTGGATATGTGTGTTAAATCTTGAGTTAATTAATCAAGGCTTGACCAACTATGCAATCTCCGTGTTGTTAATCATTACAGGAACTGTTGGTTTTATAGTACAAACATTATATACATGTATATATTCTCACGCGCGTACACACAAACACACACACATATATATACACACAGTATATGTGTGTATAATTACAAATAGAAGGACGAATAGTCTGGACAACATCTCTCATGTTTTTTATGCTGAAGTTTCGAGATTCATCCCATTGTCAAGGCTAAAAGTGACATTTCAAGTAAAACTCGGTAAAAACATAGTTCATTATTGAATGTAAGATACAAAAACTTTTTGTATTTGTTTTATCGCTGAAACTCGCCTGGAGCAACGACCTACTTCAATGTGTATAAATATACAGTATATACACACGCCTCCCTTATATAATAAAGAGCGAGTGTCTGGCTATATATGTAAATATATCTTTCCTGTCACGCTTAGCGGCATTGCTTGACGCATAACTGCTTAGTCTCTCTCCATCCCTCCGGATTTGGGTAGAGGGAGTAGTCATACCGTGGTGAGAGGGGCTAGGCTACCATGAGAGGTACACTCGGAAACCAAAACTGCCGTGCTGCAATTAGGAAAGGTGGAGGGGGTGGGAATGGTTGAATCTGTGTAAGTGTGCATATCTTCAGTATCTAAGGATTTAGAAGTCATGTTTGACGTATCTCGTACACTAGTGTAGGGTATATACATGAGTGTGTGTGTTTTTCATTCTCATTTTGGATATTTATAATAACCATTCAGGATGTAAAATTGCATAGCCCATGCCCTAGGTCCTTTCATAACTTACATCACCCAGATTGAAAGGGATTGTGTGGATGTGGTGAAAAAAGAAAGCGAATGTTTAAGAGACCAGATAGTTTCCATTAAAACATGTCAGTTTTAATCTATTTTTTTATTTTCACTTTAGAAGAGAAATAATACCGCTTAGCTTATGTCATTAGGTTTCCAACGACGGGCAGTATCAAGCTATTATTTTTCTCCAACGTTAAGTTGCAAATGTCTTTCCCGCAAAAATGAAATGTTAGAGGCTTGCCTTCGCCAAGTGCTATAAAACTTTATAGTTTCATGTTAGTGTGTTCCGCTCGCTCTCTCTCGTGCATACTCACACACACTATATATATGTGTATATATATATATATATATATATATATATATATATATATATATATATATATATGTGTGTGTGTGTGTGTGTGTGTGTGTTAGTATTTATTTATTTAGGAAGGAAAAAAATGTGACCACTGGATAAGAACTGAACGCAGCCAATCATTCAAGTCAAAGTCTTCATAAGAATCTTAAAAAAGAATATTTACATTAATTTAAGCCTTTGAATTCCTTCATATATACTATTAAATCTTGGTGGGTAAAGACTGATGGCATTTACTTTATTATAATGGTTAGTTAGTTTCAACGCACTGCTAATGAACATTATGTAGGAACGTGAAGTGACCAATGGGTTAAATGCTCAGGGTGGTCCAAGAGTATGGGGACAGTATGTGGAATAGGTTTATGTATCGGTGATATTATTTGTTTTCTTGTTATTGTTCATAATATAATTTAATTTTCAGTTCAATAATTGTGTTAGTAAATATAATTGTATTGATATGTTTTCTCAAAATAATGTAATTATATACTGGCCACATACTTTTGAACCTCCATGTGTGTGTATTTATTATATATATATATATATATATATATATATATATATATATATATATATATATATTATTTATATATATATATATATATATATATATATATATATATATATATATATATGTATATATATATGTATATTTATTTATTCATAATTGCTTCTTTTAATATATTTTTGCCGGTTATGTCTTGTGGTTGATTTATTGCTATAAATTTCTTGTGGCCTGGAACATTGGTAAGACGAAAATTCCCCGTTGGAGTTTTTAATTTGCATAATTGATATCGGCTGACTTTCAAGGAGCCGGGTGAGATACATTATAAACCTTTTTCTCTCCTTTTGCCTGTTTTAAATCATCTAGAAAAGGTGGCTGAGATGTGATGTTTTCGTTTAGGGGTATTAAATGCGAATTTATATGTTCCCTCTTATTTTCTAGTAGCTGTTTATTTTTATTTCTGGTCTTTCTCATTAAACTTGACATAATTAGGTATGATAAATTCATGGTAAGCGGACGTAGAAAATGGTTTTCTTTTTAAACGGGGTAACCTTTATTTTGCGACCGTTGTTTTATACGGGAAATCTCTGTGAGTATAATTTTTTTATGACTTTATTGCCCCGTTAAATATTTTAGAGACTCTTCCCTCTCTCACATACAAAATATTTCTTGATACTTAAATTCACGTTTACATTTTGTGAGTAATCGAATTTTTTTTTTTACACATTAAATATTTTTTTTTTTTTTTTTACATATGAGTAGTTATGCATTCTCTTCGCTCTCATATATTTTAGTGTGCTTTGACTTTTTGGATCTATCATTTTAAGTGGACTTCATGTAATAATGTTTTTTGGGGAACATTCTTGTTAAGTCATTAAATGCAGTCCTAAGCCAGTGTTCGTATTTCTCGATAAGGATAAAGGTTTTATTTATATTTCTATAAGCAATACATAATTGGATAAACAAACAATAGTGAAGATTGTGTCGAAGTTGTGTATAAAAATTATCCTTATTTTTCCCATGTTTGTTTCTTTGAATCTAAGCTTGCTTTGTCTTATTACTAACTCGTTAGTTCATTTGGTCGCTGCAACCTCGCCATCCTTGTGAACTATGGATTGGGCGTTTGGGAGAGCCATACGTCTACCTTCTGAGTCATCAGCGACCATTGCCTGGCTCTCCATGTTCCTAGCTTGGGTGCTGATCATGTGTATATATGGTCAGTCTGTGGGGCATTGTCCTGCTTGATAGGGCAATGTCACTGCCCCTTGCTTCGGCCATTCATGAGTGGCCTTTAAACCTTTGTTTATTTTTCTCATCTCGTAAGACTTGAATCTTTCCTACAATTTCTTGTGTACTGAATAATTCTCCATCTTCGACTTTGGGATACCATGCTTACATGTTCTTATTATTTAAGAATGTACCATACAGTTTTTCGGAAGGTGTTCATTACCTGTAAATATAAATATATTAATGGCACACCCTCCGTACCTTCTGCTAAAAATGACTTTTAGGAAGACTTAAATTTTGCATGACTATGGAAAAAATGATACTATAATGATTTCATCAACGCAATTTATATCTTTTTGTTTATACACTTTAATCTTCTATCTTCCCGTCCCTTGGTGTATCCCTTACATCTCAGAATTCTTTCCAATAATGTGCTCACCCATTCTTTGTCTAGATTTCTCAATGTATAAATCCTTGCTTGTGTTATCTCTGGTTTCTTTTCAGCCAAGGTTTATGTTCTCCCTTCAAAGGTTACGGTGATTGAGCACGTCTTAGAAAACCTTTTTGGCATTTAGGTTATTTTGTCGGAAGGCCACGATGTCACTTTCTTGATTAGCAAAAACAGTTCATCGTTTTGATTAGAGTCAGTGCTCCAGAGTTCAAGAGATATACAAGTACTAGTTAGATGGTTCCTATTTATATTCAATGACTTTTTACCCTCTTTTTAGTGTAAATTTTAGTTTTTCATTGTCGTTAATGAAGTCGAGATAGGTAATTCTTTTTCTCCACTGTATTGATGTGCCCTGTTAGTAAAAGAAATTTAAAGGTTTAAAGTCTTCTCATTAAGGCAGGGGCAAGGGACAGTGACATTGCCCTATTTAGTAGGACAATGCCCTAGAAACTTATCATATATGACATGTGATCAGCGCCCAAGCCCCCTCTCCATTCAAGCTAGGACCAAGGAGGGCCAGGCAATGGCTGTTGATGACTCAGCGGGTAGACCTATAGGCTCCCTCAAACCCCCCATCTTTAGCTCGCAAGGATGGTGAGGTTGCAGTGACCAAAGAAACTAACGAGTTTGAGCGAGACTCGAACCTCAGTCTGGCGTTCACCAGTCAGGGACGTTACCACAAATGGTTGATTTGGATTAATCATTGTAATTTTTTTATTTCTTGGGGTGTTCCCTTGTTGGTTAGATTCTGTCTTTTACTTCAGCTTCTTAATATTTGTGAAAGAAATGTAACGTTTCTTAACTTTATGATTTATTTATTGTTGAGTGACCTTGGCGGATGCATGGTTAAAAAGTGTTCTGTTTTTTTTTAATCTCTTACAAAACACTCTCACACTTGATTATTTTGACAGGAATTGTTTTGCATTGTAGATGAAAATTACAGATTGCAGTATCTGCGGTTACTGCATTGGAATAATGTCTTCATCGTTTCTCTGGGCTAATTCAGTGGTATCTTTTGTTAAGTTGAGTTTTGATTTATGAAAGATTTTGTAAATAAAAATACTCCTCGTAAATCTAGTAAAGAGGCTCGCGTAAACACCGCTTAACATATGTGAATTTCGTCTGTGAGTATATGCGAAAAAGTGACGGGAACCAGCGTATAAAACTCTGCGGGAGTGTCCCGCCACATTTGAATTAATGTAACTGTAATTATGTCGTCATAATCAACAAGAGGGGAAATACATTCCTCTCATATGGTAGGTACTTTTAATTCATTATATTGCTTTTATTTCTCGCGAGGAAGACAATATTAGACAAATGCAAAAGACTATTGAGTAAGATAAAACCTTTTTCTAAGGTGCTATTGATGCCAGACGGCAACCAATCTTGTGTTTATATCGCTAACGCACCCCTGAAGAGCCCTGCTTCTAATGGAAGGCTCACTGAGGCCAAGGAAGGATTTATGAGGATGTTATAAATCCCATTCCACAGTGAAGTATTCGAAGAAAGGCAGAATGTGGCAGACTTACGCTGGCTTTTCCTGAATTTGGTTCATGTCTTATTATCAGTTCGTTCTTTGTGCAATTTTACAGAATTTTCATTTATTTAGAATCAAGTGTCTCTCTCTCTCTCTCTCTCTCTCTCTCTCTCTCTCTTTCTCTCTTTCTCTCTTTCTCTCTCTCTTTCCACACACACACTATATATATATATATATATGTGTGTGTGTGTGTGTGTGCGTGTGTGAGTTTTTATATATCTTTATTGTTTAACATGAGATTAAATGTGAACTGCCATCGGACTTGTCTTCATGAATTACACGCTTGACAATACACGTCCTATTTTTCATTTCTTTCTTAACAAAGTTAGTTTTATTATATTTACTTTGGGTTTGCGCAGTTTTAATTTTATATGGTCAAATCTGCCTAAGTGATATGATTTTTTATATTTTAGATAGATAGAGAGAGAGAGAGAGAGAGAGAGAGAGAGAGAGAGAGAGAGAGATGTTAGTGCGTGTGTGCTTGGCGTATTTGAGGAAAAGCTAGCTGCATTCAAAATAGGTCGCAACATGGTAGCTTTGAAAACCTATTTCTCTTTAAACTTTGGATAACGTGAGGTGAATAATTTTGAAACTCAAGGCCATGAATATTTATATTGTTACAAATCTCCTCTGTTTTCTTGGAAAGTGGTCGGTTTTGTGGAGTATAATCGTCATGGAATATAAATGGTTCAACTATTATATGTTT
Organism: Palaemon carinicauda; assembly: GCF_036898095.1. NCBI lineage: Eukaryota > Metazoa > Arthropoda > Malacostraca > Decapoda > Palaemonidae > Palaemon > Palaemon carinicauda. The sequence goes on from NC_090751.1 coordinate 85,634,128, forward strand.
ATGTCATAATGGCATTGAAGAAGTGACTGGTTTGTGTGAATTATTGGTCCCTGGATTTTCCGTTTAAGCAGCTATAGATTTAATGCTCCGAAGTGTTATAAATGTAAATAATCTTGTATGTGGTTCTTGAATTTTCCTGTTTTTGTCCTTTTTTTTTTTTTTTTGGTGGTGGTGGGGGGGGGGGGGGGGGGTTTAACGAGGGTAATATAGATTGTTGCCTGGGGGAAAGTAATATCATAAATTGTTGCCTTGTGCTTCAAAATATAAGGAGGATGATTTACAGAGGGTAATTATGTGTTTTGATTTGTTGTAAGTAATGCATATGGTGGGGGTTGAATGATTTGTTTTCATTGTTGATGGCCTATAGCAGTTTTTACCCTTTTAAAGGGGAGGTAATCTTGATTGACTTCAAATTGTATCAACTCTCAGATGTAGTTATATATGCATTCTTGTGCAACTTTGGTATCCTTGAAGGTGTCTTTGCTTTCACTCACACAAGCGATTGTCCTCTCATAGGTTTGCCAGGAATTGTTGTAAAGAAAATTGATATATCCGGATCGTATTTTTGGACTTTTAAGATAATTGTTCGTCCTTAGCTATGGTAAGTAGGTCTTCTAGGAGAAGGACACTCCAAAATCAAACCATTATTCTCTAGTTTTGGGTATTGCCATAGCCTCTGTACCATGGTCTTCCACTGTCATGGGTTAGAGTTCCCTTGCTTGAGGATACACCAACTCTCGCTATTCCTTCTGTTTCCTTATTTCCTTTTCTCACTGGGCTCTTCTCGTTGGGTCCCCTGGGTTATAGCATCCTGCTTTTCCAACGAGGGTTGTAGCTTGACTAGTAATAGTAATAAGTGCTACAACAGTTCTATATTTTCTTTGTGTATATATAACTTTCTCTTGTCTGTTATTGTATGTGTATGTACGTATTGGTTTTCCGCTTGTTAATAACAGTTAATCCCTAAAAGTTTTATTACTCTATGAGTAAAATTGTGGCCAAGAAGCTGTTCACTAACAAATACACATACACAAACAGGAGGTAAAACATATCCTACTCTCTCTCTCTCTCTCTCTCTCTCTCTCTCTCTCTCTCTCTCAAGGTAATAGTTGTAACCATATTGAACGGTAGAGATTTTTAGAATAATTTCAAAGAAAATTCGTGTAGCGGCACCTGAAAGTATGATTTGGTCATAAGGAAGGGAATTTATAATACCAGCAGTTTTATTGCTGTTTCCAATTATCACTTGATAATTAATAACAAGATCTGGATTTTCTTTAGCTGTTCAGCTGGCATCGGAATTTATACCATTTTTATGTGAAATCTTTGAGCTTTTAAATGAAAGTGCCACTGAGTTAGATTATAATCTCTTGCCTCCGCAACGAACTTGGAAGGAGGTTATGTTTGACCTCTTGCTTGTGTATGTGTATTTGTTAGTGAACAGCTTCTTGGCCACAATTTTACTCGTAGAGTTATAAAACTTTCAGGGATTAACTTATGTAAAAAGCTGGAAATAATTGAATTTAGGAAGGTCAAAGTCACGGTCAATCAAAATATCCAAATCACGTAATCAGTCATAAGTTTTGACATCGTTGTCACAGAGACTTCAAACTCGCTTCATATTTGAGTGTATGAAAATCCATGCCGATTAATACATGTTAAGGTCAAAGGTCAAAGTCGAGAAATAAGCTGCTGCGGCGGAGGTCTGCGCTTACTGAGTGCCCCTCTAATTATAACAAAAATACTAGTAGTCGAGAATGGTGTGAAGTCATGGTTATCTTTTTATATTATTATTACATGACATGACTGGCTCAGCAGAACGCTTTTAGAATAGATTAATCTTTTCAAATTGTATGTCTTTCTAGGAAACGTGTTCGTTAACAATAACTAGGGACTGGATCGTTATATACTACACGAATCAGCATAAGTATTTTTGGTCTCGGTCGGGGAAAACAATTAGAGAGAGAGAGAGAGAGAGAGAGAGAGAGAGAGAGAGAGAGAGAGAAGTCTTCGTCATTTTGTACGAGATCTATTTGGTAAATTTGGTAAATTCCTCCGCCAACGAAGTTGAAAGGAGGTTATGTTTTCGCCCTTGTTTGTCCATTTGGTTGTGAACAACTTCCTGGTGGCCATAGAGTAGAGAGACTTTCAGGGATTAATTGTTATGTTGAGACCTGAAAGTGGTTGAATTTTTAAAGTCCTAGGTCAAAGGTCAGCGTCAATGTCGAAAGAATTAACCCTAATCTTAACATTAAGTTTACATATGGCTGTCACACAGACTTTAATTACGCCTACGGTTTATTTTGGTTCTGGGAAAGGCAATGTGCGTGACGCCAGTTAGGTGATAACTGATATGCGAGGTGAATGCAACTGAACTTTATTAAACAATCTATGAGTTTATATACACGGACGTGCGAGCAAGAGTGTCATAAGAATTCAAACACAATCGAACATGAGCTATCATGGTTACACAGGTTGGTCTGTTAACAGTACAGCAAGCTGCTTTTGAGAAATAGCTGTCGCTATTTTATCTTGGGAGAAAAGAATGATTTTCCTCTTGAGGAAACCAAAACAGAGATCACATCATAGCTTGGTGGTGGTAGGAACCATACAACCTAGGATATTGGGTTGGCGGGTGAACTTGTATAATCGGAAATATGCCTTATTTTTTCTTAGTTTGCTTAAACCTTCAAAAATACGAATAGTTGTGAATGTATGTATTAGTATTTATACATGGCAGATCTATTTTAACATTGTTGCTGATCTTGAAATATTATATTTTTCATTTATTCATTTGTTTTCTTATTTCCTTTCCTCACTGGGCTATTTTCCTTGTTGCGACCCTTGGGGCTGTAGTAACCTGCGTTTCCAACTAGGGTTGTAGCTTGGCGAGTAGTAGTAGTAGTAGTAGTAGTAGTAGTAGTAGTAGTAGTAGTAGTAGTAGTAGTAGTAGTAGTAATAATAATAATAATAATGATAATAATAATGATGATGATATCAACAATAATTGGTTTTATAATTATGACTTATTGATAGTTTTTTTTAGTCATGACGACGCGGATTGGCCTCCCCTGCCACAACGCAGGTCCTAACACCATTGGAAATTTTTCAATAATTGATTTAGAGAATCCAAATTATTACTTGATGAATTGAAACCTGTTCATTTCCCTCGTTTTACAATTTTATTACATTTCCTTGTCCAAAGTTTTATCCGTTGCCAAAGTTTCCCTCCACTTTTCTAAAACATATATTCACACAAGTCCCACGGGATAAAGTATCCACGCTAAACCATTATCGATATCCTTTAATTCATCATCATCATCATCTCTTCTTATATTTCGCCAGACGTCTTTATCTTAAGCTTTTAATTCAGTACTTATCCGTATTTCATCTCCTACTTCACGCTTCATAGTCCTCAGACATGTAGGTCTGGGTCTTCCAACTCTTTTAGCGCCTTGTGGAGCCCAGCTGAACGTTAAATGAACTAATCTCTCTTGGGGAGTGCAAAGAGCATACCCAAACCATTTCCATCTACCCCTCATCATGATCTCATCCACACATAGCACTCGAGTAATCCTCTTATATTTACATTTCTAATTCTTCCCTGCCATTTAACTCCCAATATCCTTCTGGGGGCTTTGCTCTCAAATCTACAAAATCTGTTGGATATTGTTTCATTGTTTGTTTCATCTATTGAATTACTTTCTGAAATTTACCCACCTGTCAACACCCACATGTTTTTATCAAATGATCGATAAATAGTTTTATTTTTTCTTGCCAAATTACCGTCTTAAAGTCGAATAGAAAATATGATATTCGTGTCGTGACCTTTCTAAATTTATGAATTATGAATGCCTATTCTTCGTATTTTAGATGTTCCTGAATTCAAATCATGCTATTTTAAGTGAAGGAGGAGGAGTCTGTTCGTGACAGAATCCTCTCTTGTGTTTAATGTCGTCCGTCAGATTATTGGGTCTGTTTTTTTACCATTAAATTTTTTCCAAGGGCCTTAAAGGTTATGTTATTTTTATTATTCTTTTTATTATTATTATTATTATCATTTATTTTTATTATTATCATTTATTTTTATTATTGTTATCATTCATTGCTGTTATTATTATTATTATTATTATTATTATTGTTATTATTATTATTATTTGTTTTATTATTATTATTATTTCTGTTTTATTATTATTATTGTTTCTGTTTTATTATTATTGAATATTATTTCGGTTTTATTGATATTAATTATTATTTCTGTTTTATTGTTATCATTCATTGGTTTTCGAATGATTTTATCATTCATTATTATTATTGTTTTTATTATGTTAACGAGTCCTGGCCTTGCCTTAAAAGCTCCAAAAACCGTTTTCTTATGCAAAGAAAAAACAAAACTAGGAAATAGAAGTAGAAATGATAGGAATGATGATTAATAAAGCTTGAGATAAAGGAATGAATATAGATTTTAGTTCAGAAATAAGACGAAAACTCGAGACATACGGTCTTTCTCCAGCGCTAAGGTGATTTACAGAATCAACGGTTATTTAGGCCGCTGATGAGTCTAATTTGTAGCAGTGTAAAGAAACTTGGTGTTGTTAAAGTTATTACCTCCGCCAACGAAGTTGGGAGGAGTTTATATTTTCACCTCTGTTCGTCCGTTTGTTTGCGAACAATTTCCTGTCCACAATTTTACTCATAGAGTAGTGAAACTTTCAGGGGTTAATTGTTATGCTGAGACGTGGAAGTGATTCAATTTTGAAAGTTGCTCAAGGTCAAGGTTGAGCAAAAGGTCGACCGAATTAAGCCTAACCTTAACCCCAAGTTCGCACATAGGTTGTCACACAAGAATTCAAATACACCTGCGGTTTAAATTGAATCTGAGAAAGGCGAGCTGGTTTTGAGAAATAAGCTGCCGGTGCGGAGGTCTGCACTCTCAAAGCGCTTTTTTTTTTAACAATATTTCATTCTTTTACTAAGTAAGTGGGGAGTATAGCCTCGACTTTCCATTTGTTTCCCTTTCATGATAAAAATCCGTTTTGTATGTGTTTTTTGATCTATGTGTTTATGGCGTCGTGGAAATCGAATCAGGTTTTTGGAGGTCGTTTTGGCCAATTTTATGGCGATGGGACGTCAGATGTTCCGGGGGGAAACGTCGTCTCGGCAAGATTTATAAAAGGTTTTAGATATGAATTTGTGGATTCTTCTCATCATTTGATGTGATCAAATAGGCCACGTACAGGAAAATGAATTTTTTTTTTCGTTTGAATGATCTTCTTGTATTGTTCCGGGATGAATTTTCATCTTGTAATGAGGTGGAATTGATATGCATCTTGTATTGTTCTGGTATGATGCTTCATCTTGTATTGTTTTGGGATGAGTCTCTATCTTGTATTGTTTTTGGATTAATCTCCTTCTTGAAATGTTGCAGGGGGAATCTGCATCTCATATTCTGGTATGAATCTTCGTCTTTTGTTGTTTTGGGACGAATTTCTGTCTTGTTTCGTTCTAGGTTTAAACTTTTTATCTCGTGTTGTTCTTGGATGGATCTTCATTTTGTATTGTTCTTTTTTGGTGGTTGAATCATCACCCTGTATATTTTGGATGAATCTACATGTGTTATGGTGGGATGAATTTGTTAAGTATTTACGTTGCTGACTTTGTGTACATTCTCTTAATTTCTGTTGTTAATTTCTCAACGATTTTATCAACATCTAGTTTAATTTTTTTAATGTCCATCCACTGATTTGTCTCCATAACTTTAAATGTTTTTAATAAATCTTTTTACCACCGCTTCGTTGGAGATGGAGCTTATGTTATACACCCTTTTTGTGTGTGTGTTTGTTTGTGAACAGCTTCTTGGCCACAATTTTAATCGCAGAATAATGCAACTTGCGGGGATTAACTGTTATGTAAAAGCTGGAAATGATTAAATTTCGGAAGGTCACGGTCAGGCCAAATGTTCAAATCACGTAATCGGCTATAAGTTTGGACAACGTTGTGTCAGACTTCAAACTTGGTTCATATTTAAGTGTATGAAAATCCATGCCAATTAATACATGTTAAGGTCTAAGGTCAAGGTTAAGGTCGAGCAAAAGGTCGGGAAATAAGCTGCCGCAGCGGAGGTCTGTGCTGTACTGAGTGCCCCTTTTGTTCATAATTCTTTTGTTTTTTTGTTTTAACTTTTTACTGACGTTAAAAAGCATTCCCTTTCCACTTTCCATATCTTGTGCGCTATCATCTATGGATGCAAATGTCGAGTTATTTAGATGACATTTCTTACCCTGCTTCGTAGTTGATGCTGATTAGGGAGTCGTTAGATACATATGTATCTTCTCGAAATATCTTTCTGCCTTACTAATGTTTTTCAGATGTCCTCTTCTATATTTTAGTTTTCGATAGTTACATTTATATGTCTTTCAGTCTCCTATCTCTTGTGGGGAATTAAATCAACATTCCTCTTGTCAAGTTCATGTTAGTGTGGTTTTTTAATCTATTCTCTTTAAAGCCTTCATAACCTCACTGTGTTATATGCAGTTGCTTTTCAGTTATTTAATCACAATTGCTTCATGTATATGTCAGTTTCTATCTTTACTTGCACAGAGAGAGAGAGAGAGAGAGAGAGAGGAGAGAGAGAGAGAGAGAGAGAGAGAGAGAGAGAGAGAGAGAGAGAGAGATTGGTTGATTTAAGATTAGCAACAGTACACGATCATATAATTTTCTTATATTCAACTTCGTTATGGATCTAATGGATCTCCAATGCAGTACAGAAATCCCTTGATTGTGGTCGGGAAGTTCGTATGATTGGCCTTGATTTTAGTGCTGCCTTTGACCGTGTTAATTATGAGGCCCTTGTTTTCAAACTGAAACAGTTGGGAGTGGGTGGGTCGTTTCTTAGCATTATTATTGATTTTTTAAGTAGTAGATCTCAAAGAGTTGTTGTTGATGGGCACCATAGTGAGTATAGGAATGTGATATCCGGTGTTCCACAGGGTAGTGTTCTTGGCCCATTACTTTTCATACTATATACACATGACATGTGGTTTGGCCTAGAAAATAAGCTTGTTGCATATGCAGATGATGCTACTCTCTTTGCATCAATTCCATCCCCTGAATGTAGATCTGGGGTTAGTGAATCCCTTAATAGAGATTTAGCTAAAATTAGTGCATGGTGCAAATTATGGGGTATGAAGTTGAATCCTAACAAAACTCAAAGTATGATTGTAAGTAGGTCAAGGACGGTGGCTCCTCAACATCCGGATCTCAGTATTGATAATGTTTCTTTAAATTTGTATGACTCTTTCAAAATTTTAGGCGTGATTCTTGACAGCAAATTTACTTTTGAGAAACATATAAGGTCTGTGTCTTCTTCAATTGCACAAAAAATTGGCTTATTGAGAAAGTCTTTTAAGATATTCGGTGATCAATCTATTCTGAAGAAGTGTTTTAATTCTTTTATTCTACCTTGTTTTGAGTATTGTTCTCCTGTCTGGTCTTCAGCTGCTGATTCTCATCTTAATTTGTTGGACAGAAACTTACGGTCTATTAAATTTCTTATTCCTGATCTAGATATTAATCTCTGGCACCGTCGATCAATTAGTTCATTATACATGTTGCATAAGATTTTTCATAACTCTGACCATCCTTTACATTCAGATCTCCCTGGACAATTCTATCCTGTTCGTAATACTAGGCAGGCAGTTAATTCTAATAGCCAGGCCTTCTCCATCATAAGACTCAATACTACGCAGTACTCTAGAAGTTTTATTCCAGCTGTTACCAAGTTGTGGAATGATCTTCCTAATCGGGTTGTTGAATCAGTAGAACTTCAAAAGTTCAAAGTTGGAGCAAATGCTTTTTTGTTGACCAGACGGACATGAGTCTTTTTATAGTTTATATATGACATTTTTGTTGTTGACGTTGTTAATAGTTTATATATGATATATCTCTTTTGACATTACTTTTTTTAGAATGATTTATTGTTAATTTGTTCTCTTCAGTTATTTATTTCCTTATTTCCTTTCCTCACTGGGCTATTTTTCCCTATTGGAGCCCCTGGGCTTATAGCATCTTGCTTTTCCAATTAGGGTTGTAGCTTGGATAGTAATAATAATAATAATAATAATTCATAAGCGAGTTTAACGTCTCCTTTGCACTTAATTTGAGATACTTTTTTGTGTACTCTCTCTCTCTCTCTCTCTCTCTCTCTCTCTCTCTCTCTCTATATATATATATATTGTATATATGAATAAATAGATAACTATATACATGGAAGGTTTGGTGGATGAAGATCCTTTTGATAGAAGGCATTGGAGATAATTCATCAGGGAACCGACCCCATAATGTAGGCTTGACGAGGAATATATATATATATATATATATATATACACACATATATATACACATATACATATATATACAGTATATATATATATATATATATAATGTGTGTGTGTGTGTGTGTATCATGAGTATAGTTTTTGTCGATAACAGTTATGGTAAAAATATTCTCTGCTTGTATATATATATATATATATATATACATATGAGTTCATTTTTTCGATGTTTCTATATTTTATACTCCAATAACTCGAGAATTGTCATAGCGTCACTGTAAACATAAATTCTCCCGTTTGCATAGAAAGGCACTTGTGTATATTTCACACGCAAACGAAGGTCCCTCTAGTGGGAGTGATACATTTAATGCTAAAGGGCATCCTGTAATCCTACCAACTACAGCTGTATTTGATGACATTCAACTGTTGTCCTGCCTCTTCTAAATGTTTATTAGTCCTTTTAGACGTTTCATTTCTTTTGTACTATTTTTCATTGATTTTTGTTGTCTTTCATTTTGCTATTTATTTATTTATTTTTTTTTGTGGGTACGTGTTTGCTATGTATATTGAATGAGTTGATAAAAAGATAAGATCACAGATAATTAACTTATTACCCCCCCCCCCCCCTTGACACCGTTCTTTATATCCTGTCAGTTTTCGTTATAATTTTCCTCATTCATATTTGTATTCTTAAAGTGTACGCAACCCGTCATGAATGACAATTAAAAATTTAAATAGATAAGCACTTCGAGATTCGACTCCTCCCACACCCTTCCCCTTTCCTCTTGGGGTACCCCCCTCTCACCAGGGTATGAATGTTCCCTCTTTCCCTTACCCGAGGGACGGGAGAGGCCGAGTAGTTATACGTCTGTCAGTGCTGCTAAGCTTGACCGTAAACATATATATTTAACTAAACACTTGCTCTTTATTATCTGGGGAGCTCTTACCCTCTCATCGTAGTTAGTTACTCTTGATGATATT